>NC_064819.1:162338792-162563792 GCF_024166365.1 Elephas maximus indicus
TTTCTCATACAAAAATGTACATACATTGTTATGTGACATTACTCGCAATTCCTATAATGTGACAACACACTCTCCCTTTCCAAACCCCAGGCTTCTTGTGTCCATTTAACCAGTTCCTGTCCCTTCCTGCCTTCTCATCCTGCCTCTGGACAGGAGCTGCCCATTTGGTCTCGTGTATCTGGTTGAACTAAGAAGCACACTCTTCACAAGTATTATTTTATATTTTATAGTCCAGTCTAATTTTTGTCTGAAGACTGGGCTTCAGGAATGGTCTTAGTTCTGCGTTAACAGAGCGTCAGGCGGCCATGGCTTTGGGGGTTCTTCCAGTATCAATTAGACCACTAGGCCTGATTTTTTTATGTGAATTTGAGTTCTGTTCCACATTTTTCTCCTGCTCTGTCAGGGACTCTCTATTGAGTTCCCTGGGTGGGCAGTCATTGATGGTAGCCCGGCACCATCTAGTTCTTCTGGTCTCACACTGATGGACTCTCTGGTTTATTTGGCCCTTTGGTCTCTGGGGCTAATATTTTCCTTGTGTCTTTGATAATTTTCATTCTCTTTTGCTCCAGGTGTGTTGGGACCAGTTGATGCATCTTAGATGGCCACTCCATAGCTTTTAAGACCCCAGACACCACTCACCAAAGTGGGATGCAAAGCATCTTCTTAATGAACTTTGTTATGCCAGTTGACCTAGATGTGCCCTGAAACCACGGTCCCCAGACCCCAGCCCCTGCTACTGTGTCTCTCGAAGTGTTCGGTTGTGTTCAGGAAACTTCTTAGCTTAGTTGTGCTGCCTGTATTTGTGTTGTCCTTCCCTTCACCTAAGATGATTCTTGTCTACTACCTAATTGGTGAATTCCCCTCTCCCTCCCTCTCCACCCTCATAACCATCAAAGAATGTTTTCTTCTGTGTTTAAACCTTTTCTTGAGTTCTTATAATAGTGATCTCATATATTACCTGTCCTTTTGCAACTGACTAATTTCACTCCGCATAATGCCCTCCAGATTCACCCATGTTGTGAGATGTTTCACAGATTCATCATAGTTCTTTATCATTGCGTAGTATTCCATTGTGTGTATGTACCATAATTTTCTTATCTGTTCATCTGTTGATGGACATCTAGGTTGTTTCCATCTTTTGGCTATTGTGAACAGTGCTGCAATGAACATGGTATGCACGTATGTATTTGTGTGATGGCTCACATTTCTCTAGGATACATTCTAAGGAGTGGGACTTCTGGATCATATGGTACTTCTATTTCTAGGTTTTTAAGGAAGTGCCAAATGGATTTCCAAAGCGGCTGTACCATTTTACATTCCCACCAGCAGTGCGTAGGTGTTCCAGTCTCTCAACAACCTCTCCAACATTTTTTATTTTGTGTTTTTTGGATTAGTGCCAACTTTGTTAGTGTGAGATAGTATCTCAATGTAGTTTTGATTTGCATTTATCTAATGGCTGATGATCATTAGCATTTTCTCATGTATCTGTGAGCTGCCTGAATGTCTTCTTTGGTGGATAATTTGAATTTTTGACAAGTTTTCAGGTGATATTAATGATTCTAATTTGGGAAATGAGATGTGAGCAAGAGTAGAGGAGTTTAGTGTGAAGTTTAGTCAGACTCCAAGGTTTTGGGCCTGAGAAACTGAAAGAATGGCGTTTCCATCAACATGATGGGGAAGACTGTAGGTGGAGCAAATTTATTTTCACAGACTGATGAATTTGGGATATGTATTTGATATCCAGTTGGAGGCCTCAGGCAGGCAACTGGATATATAGCCAAGATGGAGATGTAAATTTGGGAGTTGTTGGAATATAGATGATATTTAATGAAGCAGTAGTGGATGAGGTCATCAATTAAGTGATTGTAGTTAAGAAAAGTATGAAGGACTGAGCTTTGGGGGATTCCAACATCAAGAGTTTGAGAGAAGGAGTTTGATAGAGCAGAATGACTAAAGAAGACTGAGAGGAAATAACCAGCACTATTCAGTGTCTCAGAAGCCATTTGATCTGATTTCCGTTTTAAAAGGATCACTCTGGTCACTGCATTGAGAACAGACTTTAATGGATCATGGTGGAAGCAAAGAGACAAGTTAAGTGAATATGCCAATAATTTAGATAGGAGATGCTTATGACTTGGTTCAAAATGGTAGCAGTGGAAACGGAGATAAATATTTAGGCCTTAGATATATCTTGAGGGTAGAGCTGACAAGATTTGTAGATGGATTGGATCTGGGATGTGAGAAATGGGAGGAGGCAATGTTTTCGACCTGAGAAGCTGAAAGCCTGGGGTGACCCTTTACTGAGAAATAGGCATTTGTGAAGAGGAGCAAGCTTTGATGAAAAATTGAGGATTTAAGTATATTATGGTCATGATTCTATTATATATACAAGTAAAAATGAGGGCTTAATCAGTTGGATATAAAAGCATGGAGTTCAATGAAGAGATTGGATCTAGAGACACAAGTTTAAGAACTGTCAATATAGAGATGGTATATAAAGTCATTAGACTGCATGAAATTGCTGTGAAAGTGAGGATAGATGGATAAAAGAAAGTACCCATGGTGTGAAAATGGGGACTTTTCAATGTTAAAATGTCAGGGGATGAGAAGGAAACAGCAAAGGTGGCAGAAGAGGGAGCTTAAGAGTTAGAAGGCAATCCAAGAGAGTGTGGTATCCTGGCAGCCAAGTGTAGCATATGTTTCAAGAGTGATAAATGCTGTGATAGGTCAAATTAAATGAGGACTAGAATTGAAAACTGAATTTAGCATCGTGGAAGTTATTGCTGACAATATTTAGAGAAGTTATGATGGAATGGTGAGAATGGGAAGAGTAGTTGGATACAAGGAAAGTAATGAAAATAGCACTTCTTGGAGTTTTACTATGAAGAGAGGATAGAATTTATTTGGTAGCTGGAAAGGAGAAGTATTGGCAGGTAATGTACCTTTTATTTACAAAATGGGGAAATGGCAGCATCTTTCTGTGCTGATGAGGATGAACCAAAAGGGGCGGGGATGATATATGAGAAAGAGGAGAATTGCTTCAGTGATATCCTGAACAGGTCAAAGAGATGGGATCTAATACACAAGAGAAGATGCTGGACTTAAATAGGATCAAAACCAGTTCACTATAGTAAGAGGAGGGAAGGCAGAGTATTACTGTATAATAAGCAAGTGAGTAGATGTGATGTGGAAGTCTATGGAAGGTTTCTGCTGATTGTTTCTACTTCCTCAGGAAATAGGAAAGGCCATCTTCTGAGAGTAAGGATTTAGGAGGTGTCGGAGGTAGACAATGTGACTGAGCCAAAGAAATGTCATGTAAAAATATGCCTCCCTAAGTAAAATAGATCAGTTGAGCTAATAATGTTAAGACTGTAAATAAGGAGAAAAAAGCCACCTCCCCTCCCAGTCAGATTACACATACCGCACAACTCCACTCTATCTGTGATGGATAACCATAAGCAGTGAGAGTCTGGAGCTGGCATAGAGACATTTTGTTCACACAATAGTGGATATGATAGTTATCCTTCTTGGACAATGCCCTATGTCCCTACTCTCTTCTTCGAGCTTTCTCTGGACAGGAAGACAGGGGTCCCATAAAGCTGGGCCATGGTCCAGAGAGTTGTTATTTACAGCACAAAGCTATAGCCAACTTAAGGAATAAATATACATTATAGGAATCTTCTACTATGGGGCCAAGTATGGGGAATTAGAAAATGACCAATTGGTACTCTTCCATATTTTGAGTTTTTGGTTTGCAACATGCAAATAAACAGACTGCTTTTTGTTTTTTTAGTGCTTGGTGAATAGTGTGGTTAATTGAATAGGCCATGTGCAAATTGGAAACCCTGGTGGCATAGTGGTTAATTACTATGGCTGCTTACCAAAAGGTCGCCAGTTCAAATCCACCAGGCGCTTCTTGGAAATTCTATGGGGCAGTTCTACTGGGTGGTGGTGGGGGTGATATGCGAATTTAAAAAACTAGCCTAAAACTTCCTCTGTTATAGATAAAATGTTTGTAGTTTACCTGATAGGAATTAAAGAAGTAAGTGTAATAAGAACCATGGTTCATTGAGGATGGAAATCATGATACTCTTAAATCTGGAATGACTAAAACAATTGAGGGAAGCCCAGCAACTCCTAGCTTATCTTGTCTCTGAAAGATTAGGGCACCTGTTCACTTAACTGTGGCATATGAGAATGTCCTTCAGATTAGATGATGAATAAAACACTGTGGATGCACCCCTAGCCAGTATCTCTGTAAGACACAAATTTCAGTGTGATTTTAGAATTAATTTATCAATTAAATCTCAATGCCAGGGGCCATTTTAATAGCGTGAACATAAGTGCAGGGAATAGAAAACTAGGAAGAAGTGATATACCTCTTTCACAGTTGAATTATTGATTTGGTCAAGGTTCTCCCAAGACTCAGTTATGAAACAGTGGTTTGCTCATAATAGATGTTCAATAAACATGAATGTTTGTTTGATGACATATCGTGCACAGTTGCTATTTGTAAACTCACATTTTCCAAGTGCACAGATTTCTTGCTTCTTACCTTTGTGCAGAAAACTTTCTTTTTTTTTTCCTTTAAGAAATGATCTAAAGGTGATTACAGATATTGCTACAGAATGGGAAATGGCATTCTTAAATTTCATGGGAGCAATATCTAGGTACAATATGTGTTTGGATTATATAATTATTTTTAGGTGTATATTTAGGTATGCTATTTGTGATTTCACATTCGAATGACATTGTGGAAGAAAAGTATCATATAACCTTGAACAATTAAAATTCTTTGCTCATTTTAGCTCTGGAATTTTGGAAGGAAACCATACCCCTTCATACTTTGAGCACATTAAAAATGATCACAGATAGTTAGAGTCCTTCACACATCTTCTTTCTCAATGCTTGAGACATTTCTATTTCTCTTTGAGAAAAATACCCATTGCCTTTGGCATGCCTTCTCTCGTAAGCAACTAAAATGTTGGTGAAGATTATGATTCCAAGAAAATATGAAATACTAATAAATGATACCCAACTTAAAAAGGTCCATGAAGTTTTACACTGATGAAGTAGAGAAAGAAACGAAAATGCAGAAACTTTTGTATCTGGAGTTTTGCCAGAAAGTCTTTCCCCTTTTCTTTACCTGATTATTCCTACTCACCTTACATATTTCTAACAGGAATGAGTTTTTTACTGAATGAAATGTTTATTACTTTAAGAGTTTTTAGTTAGTCTTCAAGCAAAAGTTTTTCACCCAATTTATATGGATTTTTAAAAGATAATATATTTTATGTTTTAAGTCATTGGGAGATACAATAAATTTTAAAGGTTGGGGATCTTGCATAAAATAATAATCCTATCTGTTATATAACTTAGCATTTCATAATTGTGTATAATACTTTACTCATTTTAGAAATGTGGATGCTAAAATTTAACAATTAGTAAAAATTGGGGAAATTCTGGTTTTGAGACTTCCTGTTCTATCAGAGACTATGAATTCCAACCAACATTATCCTTAGGAAATATTTTCTCAAGTCTTTGCTTTGTTGTGATAAATTCTCCAAATCAAATCACATCTTTTCAATTCCCCCTTTGGATTAAGCTCAAAGATTTTTAAAAATGGTACTTCAAAATTGTCAAAATGTGATTAAGTATGTTTGGTTCAATCATCAATTTTTTATATCTCGATACTCACATTTAATCAATTTGTTATCTTTCAATACTACAGTTTCCAAACTGATCCCTCTGTTTTCCGCTTTATTTCCCTCTCACCTAACTGCGAGAGTTGTCTATTTAATGTTTAAATCTGACTGGCACATCTTCACTTTTACATTTTTTTAATGGTTTTTCATTGTCCGTTGAATAGAGTCAAAGCTCCTTTGCTTAGGATTCAAAGCTTTTCATGATCTGACCCATGATAGCCTCTCTAGTGTTGTTCTTATCCTTTCTGTTTTGTAATTTATTCTTTAGCATTCTAGAACTTCTACTTCCCCTATTTACATCATGCTGTTCTCTCTGTGATTTTTGATCACGGTGTTCCTTTTCTCAGGAAAGCTTTCCCCCTCCTTTTTACTTGATTATTCCTATTCACCTTTTAAACTTCTGACTTTACCCACCACAGGAATTCTTTCCATATAATTCTTCTACCGCTAACCTGGATACCTGTCCTCAGTGCTATCATAACAACTGTGGAGTTCAAGGCCTGCCACCAACTCTCTCTTCCCTCCGAAATTACTTTCAAAGAAGCTAATCTGTTACAGAACAACAGACTAATGGAGGGGAAAAAAAAAATTTTTTTTTATTCCTGTACATGTGCCTAATAACCCCTAATAGGAGTCTAGTAAAAACTGGATTATAGAAACAGGACTTAAATCAAGAGGCTTAAGCCAAGTTTCTTAATTTTAACTTCTTGCCATCTATTTCACATCTACTGGATGCATGAGCCAGTCATGATCAGTTTTTTTTTTTTTTTTCTCTCAGTTCCAGGTACCTGTCCATAAAGCTGTTGGAATAATTGGACTCTTAGATTTTAAGATAAAGGAGTTGATATCAAAAGGCCTGGCCTAGGCATCTTGACGTAAGTCTCATTATTCAGTCCAGTTTTACTCCATAGCTGAGCCTCACTAACTGACTTGAAATGCTAGCCCTAACCTGGCCATAAATTCTGCAAAAACATTTGAGTACCTTCCATAACTCAGTATCTTCTCTGTTGTATACTGGAGATGTAACAGTGTAGAGATTTGAGATCCCTCTTCCAAGTCATGATGGGCAGGGGTTGTAAAGGGGATCTGTGATTCCTAAGATGTTTCATAATCTGCATTTCTCATTATTGTCCCATATAACTTCTGAATCTCTCCAGGTGATAAATTTTCTTTTGGCGCACCCGCAAAACACCGTATAATTATCTCTCCATGGCCCACCAGTACGGTCGTTGCAAATAACAAGTGCAGAGTATGCTGAGCATACATAGTAGCGGTTTTGTTGTTGCACATAAGTAATACCTATTAATGTAGAAAAAAGTATATGATATAGTTGAGGACAATGAAAAAAAAATGAAATAGACAAATCCATGATCCAGATAAAACCACTGTAAATATTTTGTTTTTAAACCCCCCAAAATGAGCAATCTGTTCAAGATGATAGAGTTTATGCTAGAGCTACAATTGGAATCAAGTGGTTCTCACATAATATCAAGCTTCAGATTGACAATGCTTATTATAATGATAAGGATGATGATAACTAAATGGTAACTATTTATTGTAAAAATACTACGTCAGTCAGTGTAGTAGGCTATTTATTCATTTAAAGCCCAAAACAAGTTTTTAAGATAAGCCTTATTATACCCATTTTATAGATGTAGAAATAGAGAAATTATGTATGTCTTTGAACACATGCTTTATTTTCAAATATAGCTTAGATGATTATACACAAACACACATAAAAAAAAAAATAGTTCAACTAAATTCAGAACAGCATCCAAAGGTCACAGGATACTTGAAAAGAAATCCAGAGATAATTTTAGAGTAACAACCCAAGAGGAGGTTAAAAGAAAGAAATAATCTTTTTTGATGGCTGGAACAATTTCTCATGTCAGAAAATTCCAGATTGGGAAAAATAACAGAGTGATTTGACATCCGAATTGGAAAGGATAGATTGTTGTTATATTGTAGGTGGGCCTTTGACAGTTTAAAAGCTGTGATATTTTTGTTTACAGAATGAATTGAATTTCTGGGCATGTATGATATATTCCGCAATTTAAAATTATTAGCAGGTCTTCATATTTTCAAGAGTTTTTCAGTTTGAAAGAGCAAGGCTTTCCTACAAATACCAGGCAAATTGCTCTGTGAGACTTACTGGTGGATCACATCTGAATAGAAATGCTCACAGAAGTGCTGAAGTGTTCTCATAATTTTACAGCCTCTCTGAATTGTGTTTCTAGAACTCCAACTGGAACACTCTCATAATTTTGAATTTTATGAGCAATGTAAAATGATTTCAGTCCATTATAACTTTATGTTTTCATGTAATTCTTAAATACCCACACCCAGTCTGTTTCCTAGTGTGATGATGTGTGATTCAAACTTTATCTGTTCAGTAATACTAATCAAGTTAAATTAGATTTTTAATTCTATAATTTGTAATAGACCTTCCAGAAATATTTAAACACTGGTCAAAAACCTGTTTTAATTTTGGTGAGTTAAAACGGATGAAATAGGACATTAACTGGTGATTTTACCTATGATCCTTAAGAAGTAGTGCAAATGAATGTCAGATATAACAATGTAACAAACGAGAGACATATATCTTTTTAGTGTTAGGTTATAAGAGACTGAAAGGGGGAAATGCTAGTATAGCTATGATTCCCACAGCTTCTCTCTGCTACAGAATTAGTCAGAAAAAAACAATGTGGACTCATTTATATCCAGTGACCTTACTCTATGTTCTGGAGATATCATAGTTATCTCTTGTGCTATTAAGCTTTCTTTAGAAAATGTAAGATTAATATTAGTTTAATTGAAAGATTGAACAGAAACACTGACATCCATTCAACCAAATCATTAAATCCAACACTCCATAGGGACACAAAGAACATCTAATTTATCCAATTAAAATAATTTCAGTGCCCTTCAAAGGTGTATCTTCATAACAGGCGATTAACTACTTTTTAATAATACTATACTCTGTCGTTCTATGATGACTCTAACAGAAAAGAGGTATTTTATTTGATAGAAAAGGTAACTTGGATTCTGTAATAAAGCATCATATAATAAAAAAGAAAATAATAGAGCCTCTTTTAGTAATGCTCCTGTTGGAAAATTCTGGCAAATAAATGTATTTACTTTGTTGTCAGTTCCACGTGAATTATTTTATTGGCAGGTTTATTTATTAATTATCCAGAGCAATGGTTTTGAGAAGCTCAAGCAAGACTACTGAATAATAGATAATGTAGTCTTCCCAATAAATCCATCAGGAATAGTCAAGTTATTCCTGACAAAAACAAAGGCTGTTCTGAAACAGAAGTAACTTAGGAAAAATATATGAAACTTCAATCAAGTGCACATGAATATAAAATGATTTTGTTATTCTGTAAGTGGACTGTAAAAGGAAAGGATGCAACAGTGCAATAAAGATGGTATGGGCTTCTGGGGACTCTAACATATAGTACCATGCCAGAGAGAAGCTTGAGAGACCATAAACTTTATACCGCTTGTTTTAAAAATAAATAAAAAATAGTTATAGGAGGGCAGAGCCAAGATGGCGGACTAGACAGATGCTTCTGGTGACTCCTCTTTACAACAAAGACCCGAAAAAACAAGTGAAATGAGTTTATTTATGACAAGCTGGGAGTCCTGAGCATCAAAGGCAAGCTTAGACAGTGAACTGAGGGGCACAGGGAGGAAAAGACCATTCAAAAGTGGAGAGGAGTTACCAGACCTGAATCGCGGGGAGCCCTCAGGCATCATTCCCAAGCAGCGGTGGCGGCGGCAAGCTGGTCCAAGCATTCGGCCACAGTTTCAGCAGGGGGAAGCAGCCAGCCACACAGCCTACTCACACCTCTGGAACCTGAGGAGAACAGCGCCCTTGGCAAAAGCTAAGTACTTGTGTATATTTTACCAGGCACCCTCCACCACAAGCCGGCTTCAGCGGCTGAATCCCTGGGCCTGAGATAGACCCTGGTGAGCACCTAGAGCCATTCTCCTGGCTTTGAGGAAGGAAAAAATTTGCAACTGAGGGGAAAAGATAATTTGCTAGCTCCATTAACTGGGGGAGCTCAGGACAGAAGGAGCTCCTGTCCAGGCATAAGCCACCCATGGACCTTGAGCACCTTTCCCTTCTGCATGGACAGGTGTGGGCCTATTTCGGGAGAGTAGGCCCTTGTTAGCAAACTCCAATCATTTCAGCTGTGCAGTGGAGAGGTGGGTATTTGACGTTTGACATTGCTTTGCCTATTAAACAAAGTCCTCACCTACCCACATCAGGGAAGTAAGGACTGGTAGCTCCACTCAGGTCACCCAGGCACCCGCAACAGGGATCCAAAGAGAACTGGTACCTCCCAGTCCTTACAACAAAAAACTTTGGGTGCCCATGGTCCCTCTGCAGAACCCACCCACCTGCACGCTCTAGGGAACAGAGATGTGTTTTCCTCAGAGACACTTGGGGGTCGGTTCTCAGCCCCCTGCCTTGTTCACAGCATGACTCCCTGCTGCAATCAGATACCGGTATATATACCAGTCACCCCTGCCCCTCTAAGACTGTAGGACAGAGCCTGTACCACATACTTGAAATCAGCTACCTGGAAACCTGAGCTCAATTCATACAAGAAAACTGAATGGACTCCTAGACTGATATACCTGATAACAGCTCTAGCCAGCTGGGGACAGGACACCAGAGCTCCAAAATAATCAAGCTGGCTCACTCAAGCAACCCATAGGGGTATACCAAAACAAAACAAAGCAAGCAGCTGTGACACAGTAAGCAAGCATAAACTAATACAATAACTTATAGATGGCTCGGAGACAACAGTCAATGTCAAGTCGCATAAAGAAACAGACCATGATCACCTCAACAGGCTCTCAAAACAAAGAAACCAGGGATCTTTTAGATGTAAATGCATTCCTGGAGTTACCAGATGCAGAATACAAAAGTTTAATAAACAGAACCCTTCGAGACATCAGGAAGGAAATGAGGCAATATACAGAACAAGCCAAGGAATACACAAATAAAGCAAATGAAGAAATTAGAAAGATTATTCAGAAACATAATGAAAAGTTTAATAAGCTGGAAAAATCCATACAGATGGAAATCAGAAATTCAGAAGATTAACAACAAAAGTACAGAATTAGACAACTCAATAGAAAGTCAGAAGAGCAGAATTGAGCAAGTAGAAGCTAGAATTTCTGAATTTGAAGATAAATCATTTAGCACTGATATATTTGAAGAAAAATCAGATAAAAGAATTAAAAAAAAATGAAGAAACCTTAAGAATCATGTGGGACTCTATCAAGAGAAATAACCTATGAGTGATTGGAGTACCAGAACAGGGAAGGATAACAGAAAATACAGAGAAAATTCTTGAAGATTTGTTGGCAGAAAACTTCCCTGATATTGTGAAAGATGAGAAGATGTCTATCCAAGATGCTCATTGAATTCCACATAAGGTAGATGTTAAAAGAAAGTCACCAAGACATATTATAATCAAACTTGACAAAACCAAAGATAAAGAGAGAATTATAAAAGCAGCGAGGGATAAACGAAAAGTCACCTACAAAGGAGAGCCAATAAGAATAAGCTCGGACTACATGGCAGAAACCATGCAGGCAAGAAGGCGATGGGATGACATATTTTAAAAATTGAAGCAAAAAAATTGCCTGCCAAGAATGATATATCCAGCAAAACTGTCTCTTAAATATGAAGGTGAAATTAAGTCATTTCTAGATAAACACAAGTTTCAGGAATTCCTAAAAACCAAACCAAAACTACAAGAAATACTAAAGGGAGTCCTTTGATTAGAAAATCAATAATATCAGGTATCAGCCCAAGACTAGAACACTGGGCAGAGGAACCAGAAGTCAACCCAGACAGGGAAATCCAAAAAAACAAAACAAGATTATTAAAAAAAAAAAAAAAAAGCCCAAAACAGGGTAACAGCGTTGTTATTATATAAAGGAACACAACATGAAAATAATAAAGAGGATAAAGAGGGACTAAGAAATGTAATCATACACCTTCCATATGGAGAGGAAGATACAGCGATACAAAGAAATAAAAGTTAGTTTTCAATTTAGAAAAATGGGGTAAATAACAAGGTAACCACAAAGGAGACAAACTGTCCTACACATCAAAATAAAATACACGGGAAAAATACATACTCAGCAGAAACAAAATCAACAACAACAAATATGAGGAAAGGACAATACATAAAGAAAATCTACTCAGCACATAAAATCAAGTGGGAAAAAGAAACTATCAACAACACACAAAAAAAAGACATCAAAAATGATAGCGCTAAAAAAAAAAAAAAACTCATACCTAACCATAATTATCCTGAATGTAAATGGATTAAATGCACCAATAAAGAGACAGAGAGTGGTAGAATGGATTAAAAAACAAGATCCGTCTATATGCTGCCTCCAAGAGACACACCTTAGACTTAGAGACACAAACAAACTAAAACTCGAAGGATGGAAAAAAATATATCAAGCAAACAACAATCAAAAAAGAACAGGAGTGGCAATATTAATTTCTGACAAAATAGACTTTAAAGTTAAATCCGTCAGAAGGGGTAAGGAAGGACAGTATATAATGATTAAAGAGACAATACACCAAGAAGATATAACCATATTAAATATTTATGCACTCAAAGACAGGGCTGCATGATACATAAAACAAACTCTATCAGCATTGAAAAGTGAGATAGACAGCTCCACAATAACAGTAGGAGACTTCAACACACCACTTTCGGTGAAGGACAGGACATCCAGAAAGAAGCTCAATAAAGACACGGAAGATCTAAATGCCACAATCAACTAACTTGACCTCAAAGACATATACAGAACACTCCACCCAACAGCAACCAACTATACTTTCTTTTCTAGTGCACATGGAACATTCTCTAGAATAGACCACATATTATTTCATAAAACAAGCCTTAGCAGAATCCAAAACATTGAAATGTTACAAAGTATCTTCTCTGACCATAAGGCAATAAAAGTGGAAATCAATAACAGGAAAAGCAGGGAACAGAAATCAAACACTTGGAAACTGAACAATACCCTGCTCAAAAAAGACTGGATTATAGAAAGCATTAAGGATGGAATAAAGAAATTCAGAGAATCCAGTGAGAATGAAAACACTTCCTATCAGAACCTTTGGGACACAGCAAAGGCAGTGCTCAGGGGTCAATTTATATCAATAAATGCACACATCCAAAAAGAAGAAAGGGCCAAAATCAAAGCATTATCCCTAGAACTTGAACAAATAGAGAGCAACAAAAGAAACCCACAGGCACCAGAAGAAAAAAAAAATGATAAAAATTAGAGCTGAACTAAATGAAATAGAAAACAGAAAAACAATTGAAGAATTAACAAGATGAAAAGTTGGTTTTTTGAAAAAAAATCAAAAAAATTGATAAACCACTGGCCAAACTGACAAAAGAAAAACAGAAGAGGAAGCAAATAACCTGAATAAGAACTGAGATGGGCGATATTACAACAGACCCAACTGAAATTAAGAGTCCTATAAAAAAAAAAAAATTTTTTTTAATCAGATTACCATGAAAAGCTATACTCAAATTTGAAAAACTAGAAGAATTCCTAGAAATACACTACCTTCCTAAACTAACACAGAGGTAGAACAACTAAATAGACCCATAACAAAAGAAGAGATTGCAAAGGTAATCAAAATTTCCCAACAACAACAAAAAAAAAGCCCTGGCCCAGACAACTTCACTGCATAGTTCTACCGAACTTTCAGAGAAGAGTTAACACCACTACTACTAAAGGTATTTCAGAGCATAGAAAAGGACGGAATACTACCAAACTCACTCTATGAAGCCACCGTATCCCTGATACCAAAACCAGGTAGAGACACCACAAGAAAATTATAGACCTATATCCCTCATGAATGTAGATGCAAAAATCCCCAACAAAATTCTAGCCAATAGACTTCAACAACATATCAAAAACATAATTCACCACGACCAAGTGGGATTCATACCAGGTATGCAGGGGTGGTTCAACATTAGAAAAACAATTAATGTAATCCACTACATAAATAAAACAAAAGATAAGAATCACATGATTTTATCAATTGATGCAGAAAAGGCCTTTTGACAATGTTCAACAGTCATCCGTGATAAAAACTCTAAGCACAATAGGAATAGAAGGGAAAGTCCTCAACATAATAAAGGGCATTTATACAAAGCTAACAGCCAACATCACCCTAAATGGAAGGAGCCTGAAATAATTCCCACTAAGATCGGGAACCAGACAAGGATGCCCTTTATCACCACTCTTATTCAACATTGTGCTGGAAGTCCTAGCCAGGGCAATTAGGCTAGATAAAGAAATAAAGAGCATCCAGATTGGCAAGGAAGAAGAAAAAGTATCTGTATTTGCAGATGACATGATCTTATACACAGAAAATCCTAAGGAATGCTCAGGAAAACTACTGAAACTAATATAAGAGTTGAGCAGAGTATCGGGATACAAGATAAACATACAAAAATCAGCTGGATTCCTCTACACCAACAAAAAGAATATCGAAGGGGAAATCACCAAATCAATGCCATTTACAGTAGCCCCCAAGAAGATAAAATACTTAGGAATAAATTTTACCAGAGATGTAAAAGACTTATACAAAGAAAACTACAGTACACTTCTGCAAGAAACCAAAAGCTACTTACATAAGTGGAAGAACATACCTTGCCCGTGGATAGGAAGACTTAACATTATAAAAATGTCTATTCTACCAAAAGCGATCTATACATTTAATGCAATTCCGATCCAAATCCCAACGACATTCTTTAATGAGATGGAGAAACAAATCACCGACTTAATAGGGAAGGGAAAGAGGCCCTGGATAAATAAGGCATTACTGAAAAAGACCAAAATGGGAGGCCTTACTTTATCTGATTTTAGAACCTACTGCGACAGTAGTCAAAAAGGCCTAGTACTGGTACAACAACAGATACATGCACCAATGGAACAGAGTTGAGAATCCAGACATAAACCCATCCACATATGAGCAGTTGATGTTTGACAAAGGCCCGAAAACAGTTAAATAGGGAAAAGACAGTCTTTTTAACAAATGGTGCTGGCATAACTGCAAAAAAATGAAACAAGACCTATACCTCACAAAAACTAAGGCAAAATGGGTCAAAGACCTAAATATAAAATCTAAAACGTTAAAGATCATGGAAGCGAAAATAGGAATGTTAGGAGCCCTAATACATGGCATAAACAGTATACAAAACATTATAAAGAATGTAGAAGAAAAACTAGATAACTAAAAAAACTAGGAGCTCCTAAAAATCAAACACCTATACTCATCCAAAGACTTCACCAAAAGAGTAAAAAGACTACCTACAGACTGGGAAAAAATTTTTGGCTATGACATTTCTGATCAGTGCCTGACCTCTAAAATCTACATGCTACTGTAAAAACTCAACTGCAAAAAGACAAATAACCCAATCAAAAAATGGGCAAAAAATATGAATAGACACTTCACTAAAGAAGACATTCAGGTAACTAACAGATATATGAGGAAATGTTCAGGATCATTAGCCATTAGAGAAATGCAGATCAAAACTGCAATGAGATTTCATCTCACTCCACCAAAGCTGGCATTAATCCAAAACACACAAAATAATAAATGTTAGAGAGGCTGTGGAGAGACTGGAACACTTATACACTGCTGGTGGGAATGTCAAATGGTACAACCCCTTTGGAAATCAATTTGGCGCTTCCTTAAAAAGCTAGAAATAGAACTACCATCCAATCCAGCAATCCCACTCCTTGGAATATATCCTAGAGAAATAAGAGCCTTTACATGAACAGATATATGCAGCACTGATTTATTGCAGCACTGTTTACAATAGCAAAAACATGGAAGCAACCAAGGTGCCCATCAATGGATGAATGGATAAATTATGGTATATTCACACAATGGAATAGTATGCATTTAAAAGATCAGTGAGGAATCTGTGAAACATTTCATAACATGGAGGAACCTAGAAGCCATTGTGCTGGGTGAAATTAGTTGCAAAAGGACAAATATTGTATAAGACCACTATTATAAGAACTTGAGAAATAGTTTAAACTGAGAAGAAAACATTCTTCTGTGGTTACGAGAGGGGCGAGGGAGGGAGGGAGGGTGGGAGAGGGTCATTCACTAATTAGATAGTAGATAAGAACTCCTTTATGTGAAGGGAAAGACAGCACACAATACAGGGGAGGTCAGCAGAGTTGGACTAAACCAAAAGCAAAGCAGTTTCCTGAATAAACTGAATGCTTTGAAGGTCAGCGTAGCAGGGGCAGGGCTCTGGGGACCATGGTTTTGGGAGACATCTATGTCAATTGACATAATAAAATCTATTAAGGAAACATTTTGCATCCCACTTTGAAGAGTGGCATCTGGGGTCTTAAACGCTATCAAGCAGTCCTCTAAGATGCATCAAGTGGTCTCAACCCACCTGGATCAAAGGAGAATGAAGAACACCAAGGACACAAGGCAATTACAAGCCCAAGAGACAGAAAGGGCCACATGAACCAGAGACTACATCATCCTGAGACCAGAAGAACTAGATGGTGCCTGGCTACAACTGATGACTGCCCTGACAGGGACCACAACAGAGAACCCCTGAGGGAGCAGGAGAGCAGTGGGATGCAGACCCCAAATTCTCATAAGACCAGACTTAATGGTCTGAGACTGGAAGGACCCCGGTGGTCATGGCCCCCAGACCTTCTTTTGCCCCAGGACAGGAACCATTCCTGAAGCCAACTCTTCAGACACGGATTGGGCTGGACAATGGTTTGGAGAGGAATGCTGGTGAGGAGTGAGCTTCTTGGATCAGGTGGACACTTGAGACTATGTTGGCATCTTCTGCCTGGAGGGGAGATGAGAGGATGGAGGGGGTTAGAAGCTGGCGAAATGGACGCGAAAAGAGAGAGTGGAGGGAGAGAGCAGGCTGTCTCATTAAAAAAAAAAAAACCCGTCTCATTAGGGGGAGAGTAATTGGGAGTGTGTGGCAAGGTGTATATGGGTTTTTGTGTGAGAGACTGACTTGATTTGTAAACTTTCACTTAAAGCACAATAAAAAAATAGTTATAGGAAATTTAAGTCTGAAATATTTGAATACATTTTGATACCAAATAGATAAGTTTTTTCTTTTTTTCCCCCCTGTGGCCTAAAAAAAAACTGTGGCCTAGATGAGTTAAATTGTAGAGCACTGACAGAATTTACAGATAAAATTATTGTAGAAAACAGAAGTGATGGAAGATTGGAGTCCAGGGTTTTTTGTTTGTTTTTTAAAAAAGGGATAAAGGCAACTCTACAAACTGTAGGCTAGTGACTTACATTCTGACCTGTAGATACTCTGTACTATTCTGTACTGTATTACCTAAAAATACTTCGTCAATAGGTAGAAAGTAAAATATTATAATTATCACTTTTTTGTTTGCTATGTTAACCAGGCAGATCAATCAAAGAATCATGGTAGAATTAATGTAACTAAACAGCCAGCAAGGCATTTGAGAGTGACGAAGTGATGAACAGTATGGATATATGTGTGTTATGTGATAGCATAGGCAGGCAGGTTAGCAACTTATTGATTTAGTGATTATATCTTAAATATGCTAAAGAATGAATTGATGTCTATAAGAACTACGATCCTTGATGGTATGTTGTGGGCTCCATCCTTGACTATCCCTTGGTCAATATCTTCATTAAGTATTTTGATGTGGACAATAAATGGCATGCTAATCATTTTCGGTGATAATCTGAAAGTAGGAAAGAAAGTAAGTTCTATGAAAAAAATCATCATGGCTTAGCACAGTAAAAAGCCCTATGATGCCTTTCATTATGTTAAAGTGACTTATTACTCCAAAGAGGTCTTAAGTTGAGCAATGGGTTGAAAGTCTAATAAATATATTTAATTAGGAAGAAAATACCAACTTACAGGTGAAAAGTCATAGAAAAAGAGCATTAAAACCAAACCAAACCCAGTGCCATAGTCTATAACAAGCTCTTATGAGTCACCAGTGAGACACGAGTACTCAGGAATCAGCCTGTTCTTATTCCAGAAGCCAATCAGAACTCTGGTCATATCTATGTCCAATGAAGCATAGCTTACGTAATGAGGTGGTGCTTCCACCATATTTCCTTCCAGTCAGGTCATAACTGGAATTCTGTCTTAAGTTCTCAGATGCCTCTTTTCAGATTTGACATTGAAAAACTAGAGCACATCTGTGGTGAGGGATGTAACACAACTGTGGAAAACAAACACAGTGGTTAAGATGTTTGTGCGAATATGCCTTCCTGTAATATTTTAATCGTTTCATTTGATGTTGACTTAAAAAACAGTAAAAATACCTCTTATCTTCCATCCACTGACATCTCATAACTAATCTGCCATTCCACTGGAGCTGTTTTACATGTAGTCACTAGAGGCTTATGTCTAAATAAATCCAATATGTATAAAATTCTCACTTTTGACTTCTTATTTGTATTTGACACTGTTAGTGACACTCTCTTAGAAATTTCCCTTACTTGGTTTCTAAGACACTTTCCAAGACACTTTCCAAGACACTTTCCATATCTTTCCAAATCTCTAGGTATAACTTCTCAGCCTTTTTTTAAAGGCTGCTTTACTTCCCCTTCCTTAAATACTGGCATTCCTCACTGCTTTGTCCTCTTTTTTCATTTCACTGTACGTTTTCTTTCTAGAATCATCTTCAGTAGCCATCTATGTGCTGAGGATTCTCTACCGTATATCAGGCCCAGACCTCTCTTCTGAATTTCAGGCCCATGTATCTAGTCTCCACTAGGATGTTTCTCTGGTACATCTGATTTAACATTTCAGGACTTAGCCCTAATTTTCTCTTATATGCATAGCTCTTCCAGACTTGTCTCCAAATAAGTCACCATCTAGTCTGTTTCTCAAGACAATACAAGTCAAAACAAAGCAAAATGAAACAAAAACATAAGCCTGGGAATCATCCTAGTATCTTTTCTTTCTTTCATCTTATGCTTCCATGTTCAATCAATCACATTTAATTTCAATAAGTAGCCATATTGTCCTCCATAAAGGTGTAGCAATTTGCATTCAAACCTATGTTTTACCAGCATCCTTATTATATCAGTTTTAAAGTAAGAGCCAGTCTAATAGACAAAGAATGAGTATATAATTTTTACTTTTATACCTTTGATAATTAGTAAGATGAAACAAATTCATATAGGTTGGTGTGTGTGTGTGTGTGTGTGTGTGTGAATTGTCCTTTCCCATTTTAATCGACTTTTTATTTGTAACAATAATTTATTTTTAACACTATTAACCCTGTCTGCATTATGTTAAAAATATTATTCTCGTTTACTTGGTTTAATGGGTATTTTGATGTAAAGACTTTTAAACAATTTTTATAGTCTTTCTATCAAATAATTTCCTTTATCAATTTTTTCAACTGGTGCTATGCTTAGGAAATGTATTTCCACATAAAATTATAAAAAATATTCATACAGTTTTCATGTAGAACTCTTGATTTGATTTTTCAACATAAAATATATTTGGGTGAAAGGTGTGAGAGAGGGAGGCATTTTTTTTTTTTTCCTTCATGGCAAGCCATTAATTCCTACCTGGTGACTCTTCTAGACTAAAACCAAGTGAAAGCACATATGTCACGTTTAAGGCCACATCCACTGCACCAGGCTACTGCCTGACTTAGGAGCCTCAAAATCAGTACTTATTGAATGAATGGCTGAATAAATCAGTGTGTTAGTTTCCTAGGGCTGCCATAGCAAAATATCACAAACTGGGTAGTTTAAACAAACAGAAATGGATTCTCTCACAGTTTTGTAGGCTAGGAATCTAAAATCAAAGCATCAGCAAAGTTAATTCCTTCTGGAAGTTGTGAGGGAGAATCTGTTCTTTGCTGGCAGTCCTTGGTGTTCCTTGGCTTGTAGACATCCCTCCAATATCTGCCTCTGCTGTCATAAGGTGTTCTCCTTGTGTATGTGTCTATGAATCTCTGTCTCCTTATGACGATACTAGTCATTGGACTTAGGCCCAACATAATCCAGTAAGACCTTATTTTAACTTGATTATAAAAATACTGTTACAAAGATACTATGTCCAAACAAGGTCACATTCACATACTGGGGTTAGAACTTCAATGTATCTTTTTGGGGCAACACAATTCAACCCAAGAAATTCATCAAAGGACTCATCAACCTCAGATACTTCACCCTGAATTAGCTTTTCACTGCAATTACTGTAGTCAAATCCATCACCACTGCTCATCTGGGATACAGTAATAGAATTCCAGTTGTGTTTCTGAGAACCCTTTTGGTTTTATAAAGCTTTCATAAACTAGTTCATTCTTTATAAAGCAGCCAAAGGTAGGTCCCCAAAATACAAAGCTGATTAGACTATAAAACCCCAACCCCAACCCATTGCCGTCGAGTTGACTCCCGACTCATAGTGACCCCATGGGACAGGGTAGACTCCTGTTTAATACCTATCAGTGGCCTCCTATTCTGAAAATAAAACCCACATTTCTTAGCCTTGCCTCCTGGGAGCTCTACCTTATGTTTCTCCTTTCCTATTTGTGACAGTAACCTGATTTTTTCTCCTCAGTTTTTATGCTACCAATATCCTGGACATTTTACTTCCTTAAATATGTCACACTCTTCCTCATATCCTCTTTTATCCCCTGGCTAATAGTCTTCAGGTATTGGTATAAAGTTAATTCCTCTGGAGACCTTCCCTGATTTTGTTGCCTAACTTATTTGTCCCTGCTGTGGTTTCCAAGAACACCTGGTACTGATTTATTGTAGCACTCATTCTTAGACATTTTTATGTTATTTTCTGTAATTATAGGTCTTCTCTATTAGGTTTCACTCTCAATATGGCAGGGTTGGGGTGATCTTTTCTCTGGTTAGGTCCCCAGTTTCTAGTACAGTGCTTGGCACTTCTTAGGTGCACAAATGTTGGATGCATGCACAGAGTTACTATAACAGGTTCAAAGATTTCCCTTCCGGTTTCTATTGGATTGTGCTATTCATCTAGAGTTGATACAATTTAATGCATGACAAAGAAAATCGAACACCACTAAAATCGTTCTGTTTTGAAGTGCTGTAATATGTTTGCAGACCAAGGTTTAATTAAAAATGAATGACTTATGTAAAGAAATATAACAATTGGATTCACAGAACGGCAGTCTATAGTCTATTAACTCTAGTATTTGTAATGTAGTGTGGCAAATAATATGTTTAAAAAGAGTTAGGAACAATATTTAAATAGGTTTAAAATTGTTACAGGATCAGTTGGAGGGTCAATTAAATAGGAAAGTTAAAAGAAAAAGACTAGCATACCTTACATAAAGTATTCAGAATTTACTCCTTAGAACTAAAATGTTGCTTTATCCATGTTTTAACAAAG
Source organism: Elephas maximus indicus (assembly GCF_024166365.1). Lineage (NCBI taxonomy): Eukaryota > Metazoa > Chordata > Mammalia > Proboscidea > Elephantidae > Elephas > Elephas maximus. Next base: position 162,359,950 of record NC_064819.1, read on the forward strand.
TTATATTATTTACTCCTTGTAGGAACCCTGTGAGGTTTGTGACATATTGACAGATGAAGAATGACACCCAGAAAAGTTGACTTGTACAAAATAAATGAGTTACTAAATGTCAGGGCTGGGCCTCAAACCAAAGTCTTCTAACTCTTCACCTCATGTTTTATACACTAGGCTAAATAAAGTATCTTGTAACTCACTTTACATAATTTTCTGGTCCATTTGCTCACTTGCTTCAGTAAATGTGCTCTTCCATTAGTTCACTTACCACTACATTTTTCCTTCTTTGTATCTCCATTTTAGCCCAGAGCAAAGAATTCATTTCAAAAATGTGGCTTCCATAAAACGTTAGAAAAGCGTGTGGGGGGGTAGTGGGGGGAGAGAGAAAGACCTCTAAAGACCCAACCATCTTACTCCAGAAAAGATAGGCAAATGAGTTATGCAGAGAAACCATTTTTTTTAAATTAAAAGAAGATTGAGAATTTCATTAAAAAAAAAAAACGCAAAATTAACATCAACATTCTAAATGCACTGTGTGTATTAGCTCATGTAATCCTCGATATAACCCTATCAAGTAGGTACTATTTTTACCACATTTTAAAGATGAGGAAGCTGAGACACAAACAGGTTCAGAACCTTGTCCAAGGTTATATAGCTGATAAGTGGTAAGTGTGTAGATGGGGATCCCTAACCTGAGCTTTTAACCACTATGCCAACCTGTTTCTCAGTAATTGTTTTTCCCTCTAACTTTCTTTAGTCTCTTCATTTCACTTATTGAACAAACATCTATTAAATACCTAATATTGGTCAGGCATTGGAGAGGAAAACCAGATACAACTCTTGCCTTTATGGAGCATACTAAGGATTTTATCATATTATTTCTACTGAAACCGAATATTCTGTGCAATGTAGTTTTTTTTTCCTCTTCCTCATTTGGACATCTAATGGAGAGTCAACCATGTAAAGATGAATTATTGATGGTTGAAAAGCTGTTGTTGTGTAACAGGAAAACTCGTAAAGTTTCTTTTGTTTTGAAGAAAAGAGACTGTAAAATTGGATATGTATTTTCCTTGCAAATAAGGACATGAACAACTGAGATTTCAGACAATAGAAGTGTAGGTGAAAGAGATTGGGACAACAGGGAAGAGTGCAAGTGCATGAGTGTGCACCCACATGCGCATGATTACGTGGTATTATACAAAGACCTAACAAGGTAAAAAGATAAGCTCAATTGTCTGCTAAAACAATACCTGTTGTATTTTTTTTTTTTGTAACAGATGGATAAAGCAGAGGCTGAAAATTGAGATGTAGATAATTGGTGGTCCAAAATACAAGGATACAAAATAAGAAGCAAAAAGTAAAATAACTTCTAATAGCAGTGGACAAGGAACCATTGTTATGATTTGAATTGTGTCCCCCCAAAATGTGTGTCAACTTGACTAGTTCATGATTCCCAGTACTGTGTGATTGTCCACCATTTTGTCATCTGATATGATTTTCCTGTGTTGTAAATCCTACCTCTGATGTTAATGAGATGGGATTAGCTGCACTTATGTTAAAGAGGTGACTCTATCTACAAGATTGGGTTGTGTCTTAATTTCTTTTGAGATATAAAAGAAAGAAGCTAGCAGAAGAGACAGGGGGACCTCATACCATCAAGGGACTGGTGCCAGGAGAGGAGCTATTTTGAGGGGCCTGGGGTCCCTACGCAGAGGAGCTCTTAGTCCAGTGGAAGGTTGATAACAGGGACCTTTCTCCAGAGCCGACAAAGAGAGAAAGTCTTCCCCTGGAGCTGATGCCCTAGATTTGGACTTTTGTCCTACCAGACTGTGAGAGAATAAACTTCTGTTTGTTGAAACCATACAGTTGTGGTATTTCTGTTATGGTAGCACTAGATAACTAAGACAACCATACAATAATATGTGAAAGTTATACAACTAAATTTTGTATGCAGAGTAATAGTGACCAGAAAGAAAAAGTTTATCCAGAGAAAATTTATTAAAATATTCTCTAAATAAAACATAAGTTATTAGTAACTTTCTTCAGTCTGTTTTCCATAGCCTTGCCATTGTAACTGCTTCCCTTCTCCACTGCTTCTTCTCCTCAATCCCCTTAGTACAGTTAGTTTCTTCAGAGGAAGTTAGTTCTACCAGGTAGACCAATATGGCATATTGTAAGAACTTTGTCCAAACGATTGCCACCAGCTGAACCTTCATGTATCTAGACTGATTTAGTATAATCTCTGCCTCTAAGCAACTGCACATTCCATGAACATCCCATAAATTTCTGGGTAGTTCAATATTGGAAAGATGTCAGAAAATTGGAGTCAGTTCAGAAAAGGGCAACAAATCTGTTTAAGGAACTAGGTGAAAGTTGCTGATTTATGAGAAAATATTAAAATAAATATATATTGTGTATCATATCAGACATATATAATACAAAATTCTACAGTGGTTATAAGTTTATTAAAAAATAATAATTTCAATAAAATTTTAAAATATATACCAGCTGAGAGAATATTTAACATTTAAAATTAGGTTATAGATAAGAAAATATTTACATTAATAACAGGTGATAAATAACAGTCATTAGTTAAAATTCTTACTAATTTTATAGAAGTATATAATTTCTGGATATTTACTGTGACCTAGTTTATTATTTGTTTTTTAATGAATAAGTGTTTACGTTTAATGCTGATTAACTGAACTCACAGTTTAAAAAAATAGCCAAAATGACACAATGTTTGTTAAATTACATCACGCAGTATCTGGCACATATTAGGCTCTTATTAATGTTTTTTTTTTTTTTGAAGCAAAAAAAAAAAAATAGATACCAAGAAATCATATCGGCAAAAATTGTGTACGTTTACAATCTGAAGGAAGTAATAGCAAGATAAAAACTAAAAAGTTACAATGGTTGACATTGACATATTTCATGTAGGACACAAGTACAGAAGCAGAGTGGAAAAGGATTGAAATCAATAGCCACTTCTCTCTTAATGTGAAGAATGACTTGGCAATCTAACTTTGAAAAAATTGGCCACTGAAAACCTTATGGATAACAGCAGAACATTGTCTGATATGGTGCTGGAATATGAGCCCCTCAGGTTGGAAGGCACTAAAAATGCAATGGAGAAAGAGAGCTCTCCTCAAAGTAGAGACAACCTTAATGATGTGGATGGATTAAAGTTTTTGAGACATTCATTTGCTGATGTGGCGCAACTCAAATTAGAAGAAATAGCTGCAAACATCCATTAGTAATTGGAACATGGAATGTTTGAGGTATGAATCAAGGACAATTAGAAGTTGTAAAAAATGGAATGGAATAGTTGAAGATCAGTATCCTAGGTATTAGTGAGCTGAAATGGACTGGTATTGGCCATTTTGAACCAGACAATCATATGTTCTACTGTACTGAGAATGACGGATTGAAGAGGAATGGCATCACATCCATCAAAAAGAACATTTCAAGTTCTATCTTGAAGTACAATGATGTCAGTGACAGGATAATATCCATACACCTACAAGGAAGAACAGTTAATATGACTGTTATTCACATTTACTCAACAATTACTAAGGCCAAAGATGAAGAAATTGAAGATTTTTACCAACTTCTGCATTCTGAATTTGATCAAATGTGCAATCAAGATGCATTGATAATTACTGGTGATTAGACCAAAGTTGGAAACAAAGAAGAAGGATTGGTAGTTGGAAAATATGGTCTGGTGATAGAAATGACATGGGAGATCACATGATAAAATTTTGCAAGACCAATGACTTCTTCATTGCAAATACCTTTTCAACAACATAAATGGCGACTATACAAGATGACCTCACCAAATGGAATACACAGGAATCAAACTGACTACATCTGTGGAAAGAGACAATGGAGAAGCTCAGTACCATTAGTCAGAAAAAGGCCAGGGGCTGACTGCAGAACATACCTTCAACTGCTCATATTCAAGTTCAAGTCCAAAGTATGAACTTGAGTATATATCATCTGAATTTATAGACCATCTCAATAACAGATTTGACTCATTGAACACTTATGACCAAAGAATAGATGAGCTGTGGGATGACAGCAAGGACATCATCCATGAAGAAAGCAAAAGGTCATTATAAAGAAAAAAAAAAAAAGACCAAAATGAATGTCAGAAGAGTCTCTGAAACTTGCTCTTCAACGTAGAGTAGCTAAAGTGAGTGGAAGAAATGATGAAGTAAAAGAGCTGAACAGATTTCAAAGGGTGGTTCAAGAAGACAAAGTAAAGTATTATAATGACATGTGCAAAGACCTGGAGATGGAAAACCAAAAGGGAAGAACACACTTGGCATTTCTCAAGCTGAAAGAACTGAGGAAAAAATTCAAGCCACGAGTTGCAATATTGAGGGATTCTATGGGCAAAAATTGAACAACGCAGGATGAATCAAAAGAAGATGAAAGGAATACACAAAGTCACTGTTCCAAAAAGAATTGGTCAACATTTGTTAGGGATTGAATTGTGTCCCCCCAAAACATGTCAACTTGGCTAGGCAATGATTCCCAGTGTTGTGTGGTTGTCCACCATTTTGTGATCTGACATGATTATCCTATGTGTTGTAAATTCTAACTTCTATGAAGTTAATGAGTCAGGATTAGAGGCAGGTATATTAATAAGGTAGGACTCAATCTACAGGATTAGGTTGCATTTTGAGTCAATCTCTTTTGAAATATAAAAGGGAGAATCTAACAGAGAAGAGAGCGACCTCATTACCACCAAACAAGAAAAGCCAGGAGCTGAGCATATCCTTTGGACCTGGGGTCCCTGTGCTGAGAAGCTCCTAGACTAGGGGAAGATTGATGACAAGGGCCTTTCCCTCAGAGCTGACAAAGAGAGAAAGGCTTCTACTGGAGCTGGCACCCTGAATTTGGACTTCTATCCTCCTAGACTATGAGAAAATAAATCTGTGTTTGTTTAAGTCATCCACTTGTAGTATTTCTGCTATAGCAGCACTAGATAACTAAGATAGAATTTGGTACTGAGAGTGGGGTGCTTCTCTAACAGATACCCGAAATGTGGAAGCAGTTTTGAAACTCAATGGGTAGAGGCTGGAAGAGTTTTAAGGTGCCTAACAGAAAACACCTAGATTGCCTTGAAGAGACAATTGGTAGAATTATAGACATCAAAGATAATTCTGCTGAGAGTTCAGGAAGAAGAGAGCAGAGCTATAACACCAGAGACAGCTCAGATGGCAAGAAGAAACAGCAGAGAAATGGCAGCAGATTGACGTCAGATGGTGCAGGAGCCAACTCATGGAAGGAAGAGCTGAGTGTCTTTGTGCAGGATGGCTAGCAGAGTGGGGTGCCTCTGGGAACTTAATGGTGGAGCTAGACTTGCCTACCCATGGAGTGAAAGTTGAGTGCCTTCAGGACGAGGATTACAGGCAGAGTGAGGTGCCTCCAGGCACTTATTGGTAGAGCTAAAGAGCTTTGGAACACATGCCTGAGTAGGGCAGATGCCAGGCAAGCCCAAGAGAGCCTGAAGGGCTGAGAAGCCAAGGAACCAAGAAGCAGAAACTGAAGAGACAAGAAGCACAAGAAGCAGAGCTTCATCAGTTTCAAAGGATAGGGCCACAGCCTCCTAGGTTTCAGACAGTCAGATTTTCATCAACTCAGTTCCAGAATGCGGTGCTGCCATTCAAGAGTGCCAATGAGATGGGGTAAGATCCTCTGCCCAAAGCTGAGTGGGTGGAGCTGCCATGCTGTCTTAGTTATCTAGTGCTGTTATAACAGAAATACCACAAGTGAATGGCTTTAACAAACAGAAGTTTATTCTTTCACAGCCAAGTAGGCTAGAAGTCGAAATCCAAGGCATCACCTCCAGGGGAAGTCTTTCTGTCTCTGTTGGCTCTGAAGGAAGGTCTTTGTCATCAACCTTCCCCTGGACTAGGATCTTTTCAGCACAGGGACCTTGGGTCCAAAGGACATGCTCTGATCCTCGCACTACTTTCTTGGTGGTGTGAGGTCTCCCGTCCTTCTGTTCGCATCTGTCTTTTATTTCTCAAAAGAGATTGACTTAAAACACAACCTAATCTTGTAGATTGAGTCCTGCCTCATTATAAATGCCTGTAATTCTGCCTTATTAACATCCTAGAGGTAGGATTTACAACACACAGAAAAATCACATCAGATGACAAAACAGTAGACAATCGTAGAATACTGGGAATCATGGCCTAGCCAAATTGACAGATATTTTGGGGGGACATAATTCAATCCATGACACACATCTAAGAAGCAGAAGAACGGGGCCTGCCAGGGCAAAGAGGGTAGAGTGACTACTCTGAAAGACTAGAGGAATGGGGCCACCCAAATCTGAAGGAGCAGAGTTGCCATCCCAGGGGCCTGGAAGGCTGAGTTGAAGCTCAGGGCTGAGGGGCCTCCATCCAGCATCTGTGGAGTGTGGCCAGCACCCAGAGTCTGGAGGGCAAGGCCATTACCTAAATGATCTCAGAGAATAGAGGGTTATTTTCAAGTCTTGAGAGCTGATGTAAATTGTTCTGCTGGGCTTTAGACTTGCTTGATGCTCGTTATCTCTTCTTTTCCATTTCTCTGATTTGTAATAGAAAAGTCTATCTTGTGCCTGTCCCAACATTATACTTTGGAAGCAGATAACTTGTATTGTAGATTTCACAGATAAAGAGGAATATTAAAAAAGATGACATTTTGGGTTTGAAGTTGATTTAAGACATTTGGGTGATGTGAGCAGGTAAATGTGTTTTACGGTGTGGTCAAGGACATGAATTTTTTTTTTAAAGGGTAGACTGTTATGGATTGAATTATGTCCTTCCAAACCAATAGCGAAATGTGTATCAATTTAGTTAAACCATGACTCCCAGTATTGTGTGGTTGTCCACTGTTTTGTGATCTGATGTGATTATCCTATGTGTTTTAAATCCTAACTTCTATGATGTTAATGAGGCAGAATTAGAGGCAGTTATGTTAATGAAGCAGGATTCAATCTAAAGGATTAGACTGTATCATGAGTCAGCCTCTTTTAAGATATAAAAGAGAGAAACCAGCAGAGAGGAGAGGAACACCATTACCACCAAGCAGGAAGAGCCAGGAGCTGAGCATGTCCTTTGGGCTTGGGGTCTCTGCACTGAGAAGTTCCTTGATCAGGGGGAGATTGATGGTAAGGACCTTCCATCAGAGCCGACAGAGAGAGAAATCCTTCCCTTGGAGCTGGCATCCTGAATTTGGATTTCTAGCTTCCTAGACTGTGAGAGAATAAATTTCTGTTTGTTAAAGCCACCAACTCGTGGTATTTCTGTTATAGCAACACTACGTAGCTAAGACAATGTTCAACCATTTCAAGAGGTAGCATATATCAAGAACCGATGGTACTAAAGGAAGAAGTCCAAGCTACACTGAAGGTATTGGCAACAAACAAGGCTCCAGGAATTGATGGAATACCAATTGAGATGTTTCAACAAAAGGATGTAGCACTGGAGGTGTTCACTCATCTATGCCAGGAAATTTTGAAGACAGCTATTTGGCCAACTGACTGGAAGAGATCCATATAATATTGAGAAGAATGGGAATTCCAGAACACTTAATTGTGTTCATGAGGAACCTGTACATAAAAAAAGAGGCAGTCATTCCAATAGAACAAAGGATATTGCATGGTTTAAAGTGAGGGAAGGTGTGCATCAAGGTTGTGTCTTTCACCATACTTATTCACTCTGTTCCATTTCCATTTCATGAAATGAAACAAATATACTTGATACCATAGGCGTTAGTGAGCTGAAATGGACTGGAAAGGCTATTTTGAATTGGACATTCATATAGTCTACTATGCTGGGAATAACAACTTGAAGAGGAACGGTGATCAACTCGTTGTCAAAAGGAATATTTTAAGATCTGTCCTGAAGTACAATGCTGTCAGTGATAGGATAGTATCCATACACCTACAAGGAAGACCAGTTAATATGAATATTATTCAAATTTACGCACCAACTACTACTGCCAAAGATGTACAAATTGAAGATTTTTATCAGCTTCTGCAGTCTAAAATTGATCAAACATACAGTCAGCATGCATTGATAATTACTGGTGATTGGAATGTGAAAGTTGCAAACAAAGAAGAAGGATTGGTAGTCAGAAAACATGGTCTTGGTGATAAAAACAATGCTGGAGATCGCACGACAGAATTTTGCAAGACCAACAACTTCGTCATTGCAAATACCTTTTTTCACCAACATAAACAGTGGCTCTACACTTGAACTTCACCAGATAGAACACACAGGAATCAAATTGACTACATCTGTGGAAAGAGACTGTGGGAAAGCTCAATATCATCAGTCAGAACAAGGCCAGGGGCCAACTGTGGAACAGACCATCAATTGCTCATATGCAAGTTCAAGCTAACTGAAGAAAATCAGAGCAAATCCACGAGAGCCAAAATACAACCTTGAGTATATACCACCTGAATTTAGAGAAAATCTCAAGAATAGATTTGATGCGTCAAACATTAATGGCTGAAGGACAGAAGAATTGTAGAATGACGTAAAGGCCATCATACATGAAGAAAGCAAGAGGTCATTGAAAAGACAGGAAAGAAAGAAAACAACAAGATGTATGTCAGAGGAGATTCTGAAACTTGCTCTTGAATGTCAACCAGCTAAAGCGAAAGGAAGAAATGAAGAAGTAAGAGAACTGAACAGAAGATTTCAAAGGGCCTGTCTGGAAGACAAAGTAAAGTATTATGATGACATGTGCAAAAATTAGAGATAGAAAACCAAAAGCGAAGAGCACGTTCGGTATTTCTCAAGCTGAAGGAACTGAAGAAAAAATTCAAGCCTCGAGTTGCAATAGTGAAGGATTCTATGCGGAAAATGCTAAACAACGCAGGAATCATCAAGAGAAGATGAAAGGAATGCACAGAGTCATTATACCAAAAAGAATTAGTCGACGCTCAACCATTTCAAGAGGTAACATATGATCAGGAACCAATGGTACTGAAGGAAGAAGTCCAAGCTGCTCTGAAGGCCTTGGCAGACAACAAGGCTCCAGGAATTGATGGAATATCATTCGAGGTGTTTCAACAACTGGATACAGCACTGGAAGCGCTCACTTGTCTATGCCAAGAAATACGGAAGACAGCTTTGTGGCCAACTGACTGGAAAAGAGCCATATTTATGCTTATACCCAAGAAAGGCGAGCCAACCAAAAGCAGAAATTATCGAACAATATCATAAATATCACATGCAAGCAAAATTTTCCTGAAGACCATTCAAAACCCGGCTGCAGCAGTATATCGACAAGGAACTGCCAGAAACTCAAGCCAGTTTCAGAAGAGGACGTGGAACCAGGGGTATCATTGCTGATGTCAGATGGGTCCTGGCTGAAAGCAGAGAATATCAGAAGGACGTTTACCTGTTCTTTATCGACTATGCAAAGGTGTTCATACCACGTTATGGATAACACTGTGAACAGGAATTCCAGAAAACTTAATTGTGCTCATGAGGAAACTGTATATAGATTAAAAAGGCAGTTGTTCGAACAGAACAAGAGGATGCTGAGTGGTTTAAAGTTGGGAAAGGTGTGTCAGGATTGTATCCTTTCACCATACCTATTCAATCTGTATGCTGAGCAAATAAGCTGAGAACCTGGACTATATGAAGAACAGAGCATCAGGATTGGAGGAAGACTCATTAACAACCTGCATTATGCAGATGACACAACCTTGCTTGCTGAAAGTGAAGAAGACTTGAAGCACTTACTAATGAAGATCAAAGACCACAGCCTTCAGTACGGATTGCACTTTAACATAAAGAAAACAAAAATCTTCACATTTGGATCAATAAGCAAAGTCATAATAAACAGAGAAAAGATTGAAGTTGTCAAGGGTTTCATTTTACTTGGATCCAAAATTAACACCCATGGAAGCAGCAATCAAGAAATCAAAAGATGGAAATGGGGCCAAAATGGCAATTCCTCTTACAATAAAGACCCGAAAAAAAAAGTGAAACAATTATTTCTATGACGACCTAGGAGCCCTGAACATCAAAGGCAAAGTTAGAAAATGGGAGAGTCAGTTCAGAAGCTGAGAGGAATTGCTGGACCTGAATAGCTGGGTTCCCTCAGGCACCATTCCTGGGAGTGGCTGCAGCTCAGGCAGCAGTGTTTGGCCACGGTTTCCACAGAAAGAAGTAGCCAGGCGCACAGTCTACTCACACCTCTGGAACCAGGGAAGAATGGCACTCTCAGCAAAGTACTTTCATATATTTTACTATGTCCCCCATCCCGAAGCTGGCTTCCATGGCTGTTGATTTCTCTGGGCCTGAGATATGCCCTGTTGAGCAGGTGGAGCAATCCTCCCGGCCTTGGACAAGAAATAAATTTGCAATTGGGGGAAAAGATAATTTGCCAGCTCCACTAACCAGGGGAGCTCAGGACAGAAGTGGCTCCTGTCCAGGCATAAACAGTTTGTGGACTTTGAGTACCTTTCACCTCTGCATGGACCTGTGTGAGCTTATTTCGGGGGAATAGGCCATTGTTGGCACACTACAACTCTTTCAGCTGTGTGGTGTGGAGGTGGGTGTTTGATGTTTGACACCACTTTGCCTGTTAAACAGGGTCCTCACCTACCCATATCAGGGGTCTAAAGACTGGTGGCTCCACTCAGGTCACCCAGCCACCTGCGACAAGGATCCAAGGATAACTGGTACCTCCCAGTCCTTACAACCAAAAACATCGGGTGCCCATGGACCATCTGCAGCACCCACCCACCTGTATGCTGTAGGGAAGAGGGGTGCACTTTCCCCAGAGACAGTTGGGGGCTGATTCTCAGCCCCCTGCCTTGTTCAGAGCATGACCCTCTGCTGCAACCAGATACCAGTACCTACACCAATCACTCCTGCCCCTCTAAGACTGTAGGACAGAGCCCATACCACATACTTGATGATCAGCTGCCTGGACACCTAAGCTGGATTCATACAAGAAAAGTAAATGGACTCCTAGACTGATATACCTAATAACAGATCTAGCCGTCTGGGGACAGGATGTCAGAGCTCGAAAAGCAAAAATAATCAAGCTAGCTCACTGAAGCAACCCATCTGGGCATATTAAAACAAAGCAAGAAGCTACAACACAGTAAGCAAACATAAAATAAACTAATAAAATAAAGTCAGAAAGACATATTATAATCAAACTTGCAAAAATCAAAGATAAAAGAGAGAATTTTAAGAGCAGCTAGGGATAAACAAAATATCCTCCACATAGAAGAGCCAATAGGAATAAGCTCGGACTACTCGGCAGAAGCCATGCAGGCAAGAAGGCAATGGGAAGACTTATATAAAGTATTGAAGAAAAAAAATTTCCAGCCAAGAATCATGTATCTAGCAAAGCTGTCTGTCAAATATGAAGGTGAAATTAGGACATTTCCAGACAAACAGAAGTTTAGGGAATTCGTAAAACCCAAACCAAAACTACAAGAAATACTAAAGGGAGTTCTTTGGTTATAAAATCAATAATATCAGGTATCAACCCAAGACTACAACCCTGGGCAGAGCAATGAGATGCCAACCCAGACAGAGAAATCACAAAAATAAATCAAGATAAAAAAAAAAAAAAAAAAAAAAAACGCTCTAAACAGGGAAATGGCGATGGCATTATATAAAAGAAGACAACATTAAAACAATAAAATGGAACTAAGAAATGTAGTCATAAATCTTTCTTATGGAGAGGAAGACATGGTGATACATATAAAAGTTAGGTTTAAATTTAGAAGACTAGGGTTAAATATTAAGGTAACCACAAAAGAGATAAACTATCCTATGTATCAAAATAAAATACAAGAAAAAAATAGAGACTCAGCAGAAACAAAATTGACAACGAATATGAGGAAAAGAAAACATATAAACTACTCAGCACAAAAAATTAAGTGGGAGAAAGAAACTGTCAACAACACACAAAGAGAGACATCAAAATGAGCGCACTATATTTGTACCTATCCATAATTACACTGGATGTAAATGGACTAAATGCACCAATAAAGAGACAGAGAGTGGCAGAATGGATTAAAAAATATGATCCGTCTATATGCTGCCTACAAGAGACACACCTTAGACTTAGAGACACAAACAAACTAAAACTCAAAGGATGGAAAAAGAATATATCAAGAAAACAACAATCAAAAAAGCACAGGAGCGGCAGTATTAATTTCTGAAAAGAATAGACTTTGAAGTTAAATCTACCACAAATGATAAGGAAGGGCACTATATAATGATTAAAGGGACAGTATACCAGGAGGATATAACCATATTAAATACTTATGCACCCAGTGACAGGGCTGCAAGATACATTAAAAAAAAAAAAAAAACGAAAAACCAACTCCAACAGCATTGAAAAGTGAGATAGACAACTCCACAATTATAGTAGGAGACTTCAACACACCACTTTCGGTGAAGGACCCGACATCCAGAAAGAAGCTCAATAAAGACATGGAAGCTCTAAGTGCCACAATCATCCAACTTGACCTTATAGACATACGCAGAACACTTCACCCAACAGCAGTGAAGTATAGTTTCTTTTCTAGTGCACATAGAACATTCTCTAGAATAGACCACATATTAGATCATAAAGCAAGCCTTAGCAGAATCCAAAACACTGAAATATTACAAAGCTTCTTCTCTGACCACAAGGCCATATAAGTAGAAATCACTAACAGAAAAAGCAGGGAAAAGAAAGCAAACACTTGGAAACTGAACAACACCCTGCTCAAAAACAACTGGGTTATAGAAGACACTAAGGATGCAATAAAGAAATTCATACAATCCAATGAGAATGAAAACACTTCCTATCAGAACCTTTGGCAAACAGAGAAAGCAGTCCTCAGAGGTCAATTTATATCAATAAATTAACACATAGAAAGAGAAGAAAGGGCCAAAATCAAAGAAGTATCCCTACAACTTGAACAAATAGAAAGAGAGCAACAAAAGAAACCCTCAGGCACGAGAAGAAGGCAAATAATACAAATTAGAGCAGAATTAAATGAAATAGACAACAGAAAAACAATTGAAAGACTTAACAAGACCAAAAGCTGGTTCTTGAAAAAATCAACAAAATTGATAAACCATTGGCCAAACTGACAAAAGAAAAGCAGGAGAGGAAGCAAATAACCCAAATAAGAAATGAAATGGACAGTATTACCACAGACCCAACTGAAATTAAAAGAATCCTATCAGATTACTACAAAAAATTGTACCCTAAGAAATTTGAAAACCTAGCAGAAATGGATGAATTCCTAGAAGCACACTACCTACCTAAACTAACACAAACAGAGGTAGAACAACTAAAGAGACCCCTAACAAAATAAGAGATTGAAAAGGTAATCAAAAAACTCCCAACAAAAAAAGCCCTGGCCCGGATGGCTTCACCGCAGAGTTCTACCAAACTTTCAGAGAAGAGTTAACATCACTAGTACTGAAGGAATTTCAGAGCATAGAAAAGGACAGAATACTCCTAAACTCGTTCTATGAAGCCAGTTTATCAATGATACCAAAACCAGGTAAACACACAACGAAAAAAGAGAATTACAGACATATATCCCTCTTGAACTTAGACGCAAATATCCTCAACAAAATTCTAGCCAATAATATTCAACAACACATTCAAAAACTAATTCACCATGACCAAGTGGGATTCTTACCAGGTATGCAGGGATGGCTCAACATTAGAAAAACCATTAATGTAATCCACCATAGAAATAAAACAAAAGATAAGAACCACATGATTGTATTGACTGATGCAGGAAAGGCATTTCACAAAGTTCAGCAGTTGTTCATAGTAAAAACTCTCAGCAAAATAGGAATAGAAGGAAAATTCCTCAATATAATAAAGGGCATTTATTCAAAGCCAACAGCCAACATCATCCTAAATGGAGAGAGTCTGGAGGCAGACGAGAGAGATTGGGAACCAGACAAGGATGTCCTTTATCACCACTCTTATTCAACATTGTGCTGGAGGTCCTAGCCAGAGCAATTATGCTAATTAAAGAAATAAAGGGCATCCGGATCGACAAGAAAGAAGTAAAAGTATCTCTGTTTGCATATGACATCATCTTATACTCAGAAAACCCTAAGGAATCCTCAAAAAACTACTGAATCTAAGAGAAGAGTTCAGCAGATTATCAGGATATAACAAAAACATACAAAAATCTGTTGGATTCCTCTACATCAACAAAAAGAACATTGAAGAGGAAATCACCAAATCAATACCATTTACAGTAGTCCCCAAGAAGATAAAATAGTTAAGAATAAATCTTACCAGATATGTAAAAGACTTATACAAAGAAAACTACAAAACACTACTGCAAGAAACCAAAAGAGACCTACATAAGTGGAAAAATGTACCTTGCTCATGGATAGGAAGACTTAACGTCGTAAAAATGCCTGTTCTACCAAAAGCGATGTAGATACAAGGCAATTCCAATTCAAATGCCAATGACATTTTTTAATGAGATGGAGAAACAAGGAACCAACTTCATATAGAAGTGAAAGAGACCCCTGATAAGTAACCAAACCAAAAACCAAACCCAGTGCCATAGAGTTGATTCTGACTCAGAGCGACCCTATAGGACAGAGTAGAACTGTCCCATAGGGCTTCCAAGGAGCGCCTGGTGGATTTGAACTGCCAACCTTTTGGTTAGCAGCTGTAGCACTTAACCACTACACCACCAGCATTTACCTGATAAGTAAGTCATTACTGAAAAAGAACAAAGTGGGAGGCCTCACTGTACCTGATTTTAGATCCTATTATACTGTCACAGTAGTTAAAATAGCCTGGTACTGGTACAACAACAGATACATAGACTAATGGAACAGAATTGAGAATCACGACATAAATCCATCCACATATGAGCAGTTGGTATTTGACAAAGGCCCAAAATCAGTTAAATAGGGAAAAGACAGTCTTTTTAACAAATGTTGCTGGCATAACTGGATATCCACCTGCAAAAAAAATGAAACAAGACCCATACCTCACACCATGCGCAAAAACTAACTCAAAATGAATCAAAGACCTAAATCTAAAATCTAAAATGATGAAGATCATGGAAGAAAAAGATAAGGACAACGTTAGGAGCCCTAATACACGGCATAAACGGTATGCAAAACATTGTTAACAATGCAGAAGACAAACTAGATAACTGGGAACTCCTAAAAATCAAACACCTATGCTCATCCAAACACTTCACCAAAAGAGTTAAAAGATTACCTACAGACTGGGAAAAAGTTTTCAGCTGTGCATTTCCGATCAACACCTGATGTCTAAAATCTACATGATACCGCAAAAACTCAAGTATAAAAAGAAAAATAACACAATTTAAAAAATGGGCAAAAGGTATAAACAAGCGCTTCACTAAAGAAGACATTCAGGTAGCTAACAGATACATGAGGAAATGCTCGCAATCATTAGCCCTTAGAGAAATGCAAATGAAAACTACAATGGGATTCCCTCTCACTCCAACAAGGCTGGCATTAATCCAAAAAACACCAAATAATAAA
Organism: Elephas maximus indicus; assembly: GCF_024166365.1. Taxonomy (NCBI): domain Eukaryota; kingdom Metazoa; phylum Chordata; class Mammalia; order Proboscidea; family Elephantidae; genus Elephas; species Elephas maximus. The sequence goes on from NC_064819.1 coordinate 162,375,486, forward strand.
TGTTGGAGAGGTTGTGGAGAGACTGGAACACTTACACGCGGCTGGTGGGAATGTAAAATGGTATGACCACTGTGGAAATCAATATGGAGCTTCCTGAAAAAGCTAGATATAGAACTACCGTACGATCCAGCAATCTCAGTCCTTGGGTTGTACCCTAGAGAGATAAGAGCCTTTATATGAACAGATACATGCACACCCATGTTCATTGTAGCACTGTTTACAATAGCAAAAAGACAGAAGCAACCAAGGTGCTCATCAACAGATGAACAGGCAAATAAATTATGGTATATTCACACAATGCAATACTATGCATTTATAAAGATCAGTGAGGAATCTGTGAAACATTTCATAACATGGAAAAATCTGGAAGGCATTATGCTGAGTGAAATTAGTCAGTTGCGAAACGACAAGTATTGTATGAGACCAATATTATAAGAACTCGACAAATAGTTTAAACAGAGAAGAAAAAAACCTTTGATGGTTACAAAAGGGGGGAGGGAAGGAGGGAAGAAGAGGGGGTACTCACTAATTAGTTAGTAGATAAGAGCTATTTTAAGTGAAGAGAAAGACAACACACAGTACAAGAGAGGTCAGCACAACTGGGCTAAACCAAAAGCAAAGTTGTTACCTGAATAAAGTGAATGCTTCTAAGGCCAGTGCAACAAGGATGGTAGTTTGGGGACCATGGTTTTCGAGGACATCTAAGTCAATTGGCATAATAAAATGTATTAAGAAAACATTCTGCATCCCACTTTGGAGAGTGACGTCTGGGGTCTTAAACGCTAGCAAGCCGACATCTAAGATGCATCAATTGGTCTCAACCCACCTGCAACAAAGGAGAATGAGAATACTAAAAACAAAAGTTAATTATGAGCCCAAAAGACAGAAAGGGCCACATATACCAGAGACTACCTCAGCCTGAGACCAGAAGAGCTAGATGGTGCCCGGCTACAACCAATGACTGCCCTGACAGGGAACGCAACAGAGAACCCCTGAGAGAGCAGGAGAGCAGTGGCATACAGACCTCAAATTCTCGTAAAAAGACCAGACTTAATGGTCTGACTGAGACTAGAAGATCCCAGTGGTCATGGTCCCTAGACCTTCTGTTAGCCCAAGACAGGAACCATTCCCAAAGCCAACTCTTCAGACAGGGATTGGACTGGACAATGGGATAGAAAACGATACTGGTGAAGAATGAGCTTCTTGGATCAAGTAGACACATGAGACTATGTTGGTATCTCCTATCTGGAGGGGATATAGGAGGGCAGAGGGGGTCAGAAGCTGGCAGAATGGACACGAAAAGAGCAGAGGGAGGAAATGTACTGTCTTATTAGGGGGGGAGCAATTAGGAGTATTTAGCAAGGTATATGTAAATTTTCGTATGAGTGACTGACTTGATTTGTAAACTTTCACTTAAAGCACAATAAAAATTAAGAAAAAAAAAAAGAAATCAAAAGGCGCATTGGGGAAATCTGCTGCAAAGGACCTCTTTAAAATGTTGAAAAGCAAAGATGTCACCTTGAAGACTAAGGTGTGTCTGACCCACACCATGGTATTTTCAATTGCATCATATGCACGTGAAAGCTGGACAACGAATAAGGAAGGCCTAAGAATTTTCGCCTTTGAATTGTGTTGTTAAGAACATTGAATATACCATGGACTGCCAAAAGAATGCACAAATCTGCCTTGGAAGAAGTACAACCAGAATGCCCCTTAGAAGCAAGGATGGCGAGACTGCGTTTGACATACATTGGACATGTTGTAAGGAGGGATCAGCCCCTGGAGAAAGACATCATGCTTGGCAAAGTACGGGGTCAGCAGAAAAGAGGAAGACCCTGACACAAAGAGGTGGATTGACACAGTGGCTGTAACAGTGGGCTCAAGCATAACGATGGGTGTAAGGATGGTGCAGGACTGGGCAATGTTTCATTGTGTTGTGCATAGGGTAGCCATGAGTCGGAACTGACTCGACAGCATCTGTCAAGAACAACAGCATTCAATCTGTATGCTGAGCTAATAATCTGAGAAGCTGCGCTATTTGAAGACTAATGCATCATCAGGATTGGAGGAAGGCTCGTTAATAGCCTGTGATATGCAAATGACACAACCTTGCTTGCTGAAAGTGAAGAGGACTTGAAGCACTTACCGATGAAAATCAGAGACTACAGCCTTTATTAAGGATTGCACCTCAACATAAAAAAAAAAAAATCAACATAAAGAAAACAAAAATCCTCACTACTGGACCAGTAAGAAACACCATGATAAACAGAGAAAATATTGAAGTTGTCAATGCTTTTATTTTACTTGAATCTACAATCAATGCCCATGGAAGAAGCAGTCAAGAAATCAAGTGAAGCATTGGGCAAATCTGCCGCAGAAGACCTCTTTAAAATGTTTAAAAGCAAAGATATAACTTTGATGACTAAGGTGCACCACACCCAAGCCATGGTATTTTCAGTCATGTCATATGCATGTGAAAGCTGCTCTATGAATAAGGAAGACTGAAGAAGAATTGATGGCTTTGAATTATGGTGTTGGTGAAGAATATTGAATATACCATGAACTGCCGGAAGAATGAACAAATCTGTCTTGTAAGAAGTTCAGTCAGAATGCTCCTTAGAAAGAAGGATGGCGAGACTTTGTCTCATCTACTTTGGACATGTTATCAGGAGGGCCCAGTCCCTGTAGAAGGGCATCATGCTTGGCAATGTAGGGGGTTCGTGAAAATGAGGAAGATTCAATGAGATGGATTGACCTAGTTGCAGCAACAATGGGTTCAAGCGTGACAATGGAAGTGAAGATGACATAGGAGCTTGCAGTGTTTCGTTCCACTGCACATAGGGTCAGTATAAGTGGGAACCGACTGGAGGTCACATAACGACAACACTAAATAAGAAAAACAGGCAGAAATACCTACACACATAGATTTATATTCTAATAGGTAGGGAAAGACAATATATTGGCCCTGATAACTAAGAAGAAAATTTACTAGGAAGAGGAACAGGAAGTTCCAGGTGGTTGTGTATACAATTTTATATAGCGTAGTGAAAAAAACTTTGAAGAGAGTCCTGAAGTTCTTGAAGGAGTGAATTATGCAGTCCGGGGAAAGAATTTTAGGCAAGGAACATAGCCTGCAAAAGCCCTGAGGCGAACGTATGCCTGGCATGTCTGAGAAACAGCAAGGAGACCATTGTGGGGCAGAATTGTCAAGGGGAGATGACTTCAGAGGTCCATTATCAAAAATTTTACTTTCTTGGCATATTTCTTATTTCAAGTTTTGTATGAGTTTTCACTTTTTTTAAATTATATTTGTAAAGGGCTTTTGTAATTTTTGAAAGCATTCCTTAGATCTTTTTCTAAAATTGTGGTTTGTTTTTCTAATTTCTGTTTATGGTTTATTATTTCATTTCCCTTGTTTTGACTTGTTTTATCTTTGACTAATTTCTCTAGTTGACTTAATTTATTCTTTCATTCATTCTTTTTAAATAATGATATAATAAAGTTTATAGATTTTGCTTTGGATAAAGTTTTGACTGAATCACAAAGTTTTTAGATTTAGTGTTCTTGTTTCTGTTTTTTTATTCATCTCAGTTGTAGGCATTTTAAATATAAACTTTCTGTCTTTAAAACAATATATTCATGGTAGGAAAATAGAACATAATCTGGGGAGGAGAAAGAAGAACAAAAATTACTAATAATCCCACTTATCGTCCAGTCATTCAATTAGATAGATAAATAGGTAGGTAGGAGGGAGGGAGGGAGGAAAGGAGGAAGCGAGGTAGGTAGGTAGACAAAATTTTTCTTTCCTTAAAATTGGGATAGTTATTTATAGTTTTGTAACTCTTGACTTTTTTTCAGGTTGGACTTAAAATTTTTTAGACATTATAATTAATATTTTGATAAAGAAATGCAGTTTCATAGTGGAAATGCGAAGGCCATAAAAGGCCATATAATGAATGTAAACCTCCCCCCCGCCACATCCTCAGGGTTCTCTGCTTGCCCTAGCTAGAGGCAATCACTGTATCGCTGTGACCTGTGTACTTTGCCAGTGTCTTTGCAGAGACAGTCTATTGCAAAAAGTGACATCTCCTTTTCTCTTCTTTATGGTCAAAACATCTGTTGGGTTTCTTTTGGCCGTTTGCTGCCATATTTGTGATCCACTTGTCTTCTAAATCTAATTCTGCTAGCCTTGATATTGGTGGATATTCTTCTTTGATTCTGGCAGTGAGTTGTTGAGACTTGTAATATTTATTCTTATTTTGTATTTTTATGTTTCTTCGTAGGTATTTTAGTGATAAATATTGAGAGACTGAAGTAGGAACTTTAATTCAAAACTTCATTTGCCAGAAGAGTTTTATATTTCTCCCCTGCTTTTACTTCTTTAAGGAGCTCTTGTGGCTTAGTTGTTACATGCTCTGCTGTTAACTGAAAGGTCGGCAGTTCAAACTCACCAGCTGCTCCACGGGAGGAAGATGTGACATCTGCTTCCGTAAAGATTTAGAGCCTTGGAAACTCTATGGGGGCAGTTCTACTCTGCCCTGTATCGTTGCTGTGAATCTAAATCAACTCTACAGCAGAGGGGTTTTGGTTTACTTCTTTCATTGTTGATTCTTTTGTGTTATTAACTCTCTGCATTTTCTTTCTGTTTTGTTTTATATATATATATCTCAAACCTCCATAAACCCTTTTGAAAAGAGATGAGCTATTTATCAACCAGTATATAAATACTATTTCATTCTTGTACTACAAAATAATTAACTAAATGTCCATCATTAGGAAGCTAGATAAGTAACTCTTGGTACAAAAGAATACTGTACCAAATGATAAAAAAAAATCTATTTTTATTGACTTAGAAAAATGTTCATGATATTTTGCTGAGTGAAAAAAATAGCAGATTACATAGTGGTATATATATTCTATGATATTTTAATACAGAATTATTTGTCTATCTGTATATGTCCATTGTGTATACGTCCATAGTTATATATGCCTGATCTATGTCTGTCTATTATCTATGCCCGGTCTATATATCCTAATATCTATATCTATTTTCCATCTGTATATCCAGCCTACATATGCCCATTTCTGTATAAGCACAAAGAGAGATATGGAAGGAAGTTTATCAAATAGTGATGATCTGTGGGTCGGCAAATTTTGAGTGAGTTTTACAATCTTTCATTTACTGGCTCTTTAAATTTTCTATACATGCATATATAATTTTACTAAAATGTTATTTTAATAAAAGAGACTTAAAAGATTTTTTTCTTTAAATAATTTTTGCCCAGAATATCAAAGTTTAAACCCAGATAACTTACTAGTACGCAATTAGTATACTATTTCAAACTTTATGTAGGTTTACCTCTAACTTCAAAATACACATAAGGCGACATAGGAGTATTTTTAAAATCATTCAATAGGCTACATTTTTCTGTTTACTGACAATGCACAAATGTTTGAAACTGGTTTTGCGTGTTGAATTGAACTATGAAAGGAACATTTTATCCTAATTTCTTGTCGATTGGTGTTTTAAAAATGCCAAAGTTTAAAGTTTAAACAAAAAACTTACTAAGGGATGCATAAATCTCATTTCCTTTTAGGTATGCCTTATCTTTAAATGCTACTACATAAAGTATCTACACTAAAATAATAAAGCTTTGCTGTTTGTTCATAGCGCACATATGTTTGCTCTGTGTTCCAAGAAAAAAAAATTACAAAACTTTCACGTAGAAGCTGGTTATTAAATATTCAGGCTCAGTTTCCAGGACCTTTATTACACTATGAAAACTCTTCTGTAATGAAGAGCTACTTGTAACATCAAAGCACAAGAGACATTATGTCTTCCCCCCTATAGCCCATGACCTAAAAGCTTTCCTTTTTATCTTTATATGAAAGAAAAACACGCTTTTCAAAAGAGTCTCAGTAGATTGTGGACATTTTCTGTATTGTGTGCAGTAGGATTTGGATGTACCCTCCAATTTTTGCCTTTACCTAAGTGTTTTGTTTTTCTTTTTCAATATTATACTTTATGATATTTTTTTTAGAGAGCAAGAGTAACACATTTTGTTTTCAACTAATTGTGAGAAGAAAGATGTTTTCTAACTCACAAGACTTTCTTTTTTTTCCCCCCAAACAAATCTGAAGATCTGAAAAGTGGCAGTGGTCTCTCTTAGGTTTTTCTTTTATATTCTCTTGGCAAATGTGGAAGACATATTCAATTAGATTGAAGAAAAGTTTGAGAATATAAACTTGGCAAAGACATTTCTAATAATGAGTATTATTGGACACCAGTATTATTGGAACTAGCAGCCACCGTAAGTTGAAGGGGTTGTCAGCATGTCTGCCTCCCTTTCATTTTCTATCAAATAGAGTGTTATGAGCAAAACAAAGATGGATGCAATATACAAAAAACAAAGGAAATGGGGCCTTTTCTAAAGAAAATGTTAAAAAGTTTGCCTCTTCTCTGCTCTTAATTGTATCTTACAAGATCATACATGTAAAGACTTTGTTTAATCATGTTATTTTATATTTGCATGGAGACACGCAAAGATAAGCAGCTTGTATTTATAATGATAATTTCACATGGTTTGCATGATAAAACGTGCTAGTATTCAAGCATGGACTCATTTGAATATTTTTATTTGTTATGTGAACGATTCCAAGCCACAATATGTACGTGGATTATTTAAAATCATTGAAAACAGAGGAAAAGGAGTTGACGGAAGAGATGTTTTTGGCGATTAAAAAAGCAAATCTGGTTCTTGGAAAATACTCCTTTGCCTGTTAGGCAAGAGGTTGAGTGTCAGTAAAAAGGCTAGGTGCTGTGCTCTGGCATGTTCCTGTAAATTCCAGATTATTCTGGCATGAGGTCATCATCAGGGTCTGCAGGATGAGCTGCCCATGCCAGGAGGGAAAGTTAAGGTTATATAATTCTCATATAGGAAGGCATTTGGGTTACTGCACTATGCCATGCAAGGAATCTCCTCCCCAGGAATCCTAGCCAAGGAGAGGAATAGAGTTTCTTGTACCTCAAGTATCCAGTGTTTAATGCATCTTCATTCTTATATTTATCAATTCAAAAACGTTCATTTGATCACCCACCAAGTGCCAGACACCAGGCTGTGTAGACAACAAAATAAGACTAAGATTGCTACCATTAAATAGCTTACACTCTTTTGGAGGAGATAATCATGTAAGCAGTTACAAAACAATAAATCATGCAGAGGATGTTACTGGGACATGGTGGAATGTATACATTACTCTCCTGGAGGTACTGGGGATGGCTTCTTCAAAGAGCTAAAGTTGGCATTTGATAGAAAGAGGAGCTGGGCAGAGGAGTAGCATGTATAGAGGCACAAAACCAGGTTACCACAGAAAGGCAGACAGAGAAGAATGGTGGGAGGTGCAACTGTCCAGCTCGGCATGGCTTCCTATATTGAAACCTTTGGAGTTAGAATTTTATATTAAAGATACAAACCACAGAAAGATTAAAAACATATGAATGATAATCAGATATTTAGTTTTGAATTATCAGCCAGGTAGCATCATTTTGGTTTCTAGCAGAGTGAAATTGGAGATAAGGAAATTATTTAGGGAGTACTTTAGAAGAACAGCTTAACTATTTATGAATTACTCCCTCTGAACATCTGCCTTTTGCTCAGGGTCATCCATCCATCTACTCCTGATAGATATAGGGTAGGTAGAGTTTATGTTAAAGAGGGCAAATTGGAAAAAAGAATCTGTACTGACTGAGATAACTTATTGTTGTTGTCTCTCACAAATTGCCTTAGAGGAAGCCAAAGTTTGATTGACTTCACAAACATGAAGGGGAGGAAGTCTGTCTCTCTCCCAGAGGTATTTTCATTTTGGATGAAATAAATTTAAATGCATAAATGTAATTCAAAGCAGAACGTTTTACGTGCAGAAGAAATTCAGATAACCTAGGTTGAGAACACAGAGGTGAATTTCTTGGCTCAAAATCAAGGAGTGCTTAAAAAAAGATGGCAGTTAAATCTTGAAGGATTTCAATAGATATTTGGCTTTATGAAAAATAATAAGCAAAGGTACTAGATAGATTTGATGACTGAAGTCATTTGAATTACTACTTCAATTGAACTGTGCATGAGTAAGTATTTGACCTAAAACTGGAGAGTCACATTGGGGTAGTTTTGATAAGGTTTGAATACATCACCAAAGATCATGGACTTTTTTCTGTAGATAATGTGGAGCCATTGGAAGTTTTTATGAGAAGGATTGACTAGTTTTAAAGTTAGAATTTAGGAGGTGCACTCACAGCAATGAATAGGGAAATTGTATGTAGGAGATATTGAAGGCATGACAATGTTAGGAGAATATTGCAGTAATCTCAGCAAGAAAAAATGAAATGCTGAACATAAATTTCCCTGACATAGCTGACTGAAATGCCAGCTACTGGATTAATAGAAACATTTGTTATGGCAAATATAAGTGTCTTTTTCATGAACTGTGTTTCTACCACAGACAGTAGACATTAAAGCTGTATCTACATGGGTGCCCCTGACAATAGTTTGCTCAGAATTTTACTTTCAACCCATCTTCACTGTATCAATTTTTCTTAAAGCTTTTTAAGTGAGTATTTTAATCAGTGATCCTGTTACCTTGGATTGTAAATAGTGAAACCTAAGGTCTTCAAGCTTATAGCTCCTGGCAGTACAAAGCACTTTTCTTATAAAGAATTTCCCTGATGATTTTTGCTTAAAAATTGCATGTCAGTGCTGAGTCATGTCATGGAGAGAATATTGAACCCAGTGGCCCACTGAAGCCTTCAGCATAGGTCCTGCTGTGGACTTGGCCAGTCTTTCCCCTTGTCTGGGTCTCAGTTTGTTCATCTTCGAAATGAAGGGATTGGACTAAAACATCACTGAGATTTGTTTCAACTATCACAGCCTCATAAATCCATGTTTGTCCAGTAAAACAAAACAAAAACTGAAACTTAAATTCTGCATTAAAATAAAAAGCAAGCGAACAGTTCATCTAATTAATTGATTGTCTTAAAGTGTTTGAAAAAGATAATCGATTAAGCCTGAATGTAAATCTTAAAAACCACTGCATTAGCAATGTTCCTGATGATCTAAGACATTTTTAAAACATATGTATGTATATATTTTATTTTATTTTTTTATTATGGTGAAAGTATGCATAGCTAAAGATACACCATTTCAACCACTCTATATGTACAATTTAGTAAGATTAGTTACAGCCTTCTAGTTGTACTACCATTCTCATTATTCTTTTCAACATTATTCCACCACCATTATTTTAAACTTACTGGCCCCGAAGCTTCCCATCCAGCCTTTTGAGTTGCCATTGTCTATTTAAACTTACACTGGTAATTCTTTAAAAGAGCCCAATGCTCAAAGTGGATGTACCTTACTTTAATACATATTTTAATATTTTCAAAGCATTGAACTGTCTGTTGTGTGTTCCCAAGCTTCATTTCAGTCTTAGCTTGCTCAAGAGGAAGGCAAGGTGATTACGTTGTAATATGTGAAAAATTAGAAGATAGTATGTTATTGATGTTGCTTTTCTGAGGAAAGACAATCAAGTGTATATTTTGCAGAGATGGGATGATTCCTGTCCAGAATCTTTGGAATGTAGGCCATGTGTGTGAGTGTTTGCTGCAACAAGATTGCTACTGCCTACAAAGTGATTAGTATATATCATGATGAAAGATCTTTCATGTTTAATATTTATGACTGTGTGGTTTTATCAAGGACTTTGTAGAGTTTTCCCCCTTTCCTACTGCCCTGCTACCAATAAATATGTGTTTAGGACACCAAAATAGATATCTCACGTGCTGTGTACCTCCAAATAAATTCACAAAGAAAATACATGAATATAAAAAATATACCAATGAAAGAATTATAAACTAGGTATAAAACTAAGGGACTTAATTTGAATATATGACTCAGGCTGCCAAGTGTGTATATATGTAATATGTGTAAGATAGATAAATAGTTGATAGATAGATAGATGATAGATAGATAGATGATTGATAGATGATAGATAGATAGACAGACAGATAGATAGACAGACAGACTGATAGACTGATAGATAGATGGGATGGAGCCTGGGTCTACTCATTCAGAGATACAGTAATACAGTCAAGAGGTGATTTATAGGACGAGGAGATCTTCAAGTTCTGAAAGCCTAGATAAATGTTCTGCTTTCCTAGATGTGCCATATTTTCAAAGTCATGAGTTAGTTAAGTATTGCAAGGGTTGATAGAATCTGGTTTTGTTATCATAGGTCTGTCCAATTTGAAGAAATTCAGGATTTGATATGCTATTTAATAGGCTTCTTATGTAGAGTCAATGGAAAATAATAATATATGTTGTATAGTCCACAGTATATTAATAGGTCTTTACTAAAACCTATTATGAGACTTAGAAGCCAGTTCAGTCTCACACACACACACTTATTGAGCTCAAAGTTCTTTTAAAGACATTGAACAATCTTTGTGAAAGGTTAATGGTAAAGATGTCATTAAAATAGATTCCCTATTACCTTTTTCTCTTTCTTTTTTATATAAAGTTTTTTAATGTGTCCATTTATTCTTATGGAATTTGCATTTTCTCCACTGTGGCTACTAAAATAAACTCTATAAATTGTGTAAACTGACTTCGCTTTTAATAAGTAAAAAGTATTTAGTATAAATGCATGATAAAACTCATCAGTACAAGACTTTTTGTGTAAATTTTAAAAAAGGTAATAATTTAAGAATCTGATCTTATTTCACCATAGTTTCTATATGTATAAGTAAATAGAGCCATATCTTATAATATTTGACCTGGAACAAACTTCAAATGATTAACGTACTTTGTGTATCTATGGTGGACAAATGATAGTGCATTTCTTTTTTTATAGATTTTAATCAACACATATATCATATCCCTAGACTGTGACCTATAAATTTGAGGAAATATTGCCCTGGAGTAAATTTTAATTCATGCTGAAAATGTAAAAATGTATGCTATTTTGCATCAAAGTTGAAATATGAATAAATTATGTATGGTGACTTCTCATTGTGCAAAGCCTCTTGCAAGAGAAGAATATTTTTGTTTGCCTTGCACTAATCTGCCAATGTTTGGTTACTTACGTTTACTTCTGTTTGCCAGAGGTGAAATGGATGGAACACCAGACAGCTCATTATAGAGACAAGTATGCGTCATTCTCAAAGTTGGATGACAGTACAAGTCACGGTGCGTATTGTAATTTTAGTTCTACTGTACATTTGGAAGCTGTCTAGGGTAAAATGCTTACTAAGCACTGCATTGAGGCTGTCAGAATGCTTCATGTGATGGTAATTAAATAAAGGCCGTGTTATGATTTTGTGGAACTAAGCCCATACCATATGCATTCTAGAAATCTCTTCTAGAAAGCTTTTACTTTGGACCTCAACTTTCAGAAGAAGTGCATTTTTCCATTTATTGGTCAATCTTTCATTAAAACCACACCTTTGAGGTTGTTCACTAAAACCATTCACTTCTATTTCATTGTGATAAGTCAATAATGTTGACCTAACAGAGAACTTAACTGTCAGCCCGTTGAAATGCTAGGTTACCCTCCTTCATGTTATATGGTCAGTTACTATTTTTAAAACACTCAATGAAAAGCTTAAAAAAAGTAAATGGAAAGCCTTAGAACTAATAGAAAGAAGTACATTTATTTAATTCGTGTGATTTTTTAGTTTTCTTCTAGAAATTAACACCCCAGTTTAAGAGTTGCTTGCACATCTGTTTCAGTAGATACATAAAGTGCACAATATAACTGATATGCCACCAATCCAGTTAATCAGAAAGGTCTTTGAAATGATTTTTTTTTCCTTTATACTTAGATCTATATCATTTTGATAGATGTAAGCTGTATCATTGGTAGACCAGCACTGGGTCAGCAAACTATGGTCCAAAAGCCAAATCCTACCTGTACCCATTTTCCTAAAATAAAATTTTATTAGACCACAGCTTATTCATGTACATACTGACTGTGGCTGCCTTCACACTACAGTAGCAGAGTTGAGTAACTGCCACAGAAACTTTAAGGTCCACAAAGTCTAAATTATGTATTAGCTGAACCTTTACAGAAAAGTTTGTGGACCCTTGTGTGGTGTAGTGGATCACTTTTGTTTGGGCTTCTTTCGTCATGGTCTTGTAACTCCCACCCAAGTGATTGGGTGGGACTGTACAATAGGGTAATTGTGTCTCACCAAGGGGATTGGCCAGTTTTGCCATCCTGCTGGGCTGGAAATGAGCCACCCAGAAGTGGGAAAGAGAATCTCACCACCACCAAGGAGGAACAGCCAAGAGCAGAACATGTCTTTTGGACTGGGATCCCTGCACTGAGAAGCTACTGGAATCCAGAGAGAGAGAGAGACAGACAGACAGACAGAGAGCTGTAAAACTGAAGAAGTGGCGGCAGAAAATGGCAGCAGAAGAGACTGGCAGGAGATGGCATGGTGGGCTTTTTGGCCTATGGAGCAAGAAAGCTGAGTGTCTTTGGGCAGCAGGCTTGCTGGCAGAGTAGTGCCTCCAGGCACTTGGTAGAGCTAGATTTGCCGACTCACAATCATAGAGGTAGAGTTGAGAGTGTTTAGACTGAGGCTTACTGATGCAGTAGGGTGCCTCTAGGCACTTACTGTAGAGCTGAAAGAACTTTGTAATACTTGCCCAAGCAAGGCAGAGGCCAGGGGCCAGAGAGACGCATCCCTGCATGAAAGAACTGTATCCTGAATGTTCCTCAACCTGAATTGTAACTTGTTACTTCTCTAATAAACCTCACGTCATGGATTGAATTGTGTTACCCAAAATATATATATCAATTTGGCTGTGCCATGATTCCAGTATTGTGTGATTGTTCACTATTTTGTCATCTGATGTCATTTTCCTATGTGTTGTAAATCCTACCTCTATAATATTAATAAGGTGTGATAGATGGCAGTTATGTTAATGAGGCAGGACTCAATCTACAAGATTGGATTGTGTCTTAGACCAATCTCTTCTGAGATATAAAATAGAGAAATAAGCAGAGAGACAGGGGAACCTCATACTACCAAGGAAGCAGCACCAGAAGCAGAGCACTTCCTTTGGATGTGGGGTTCCTGTGCAGATGGGAAGGAACTTCCTCCTGAATTTGGACATCTAGCCTACTAGACTATAAGAGAATAAACTTCTGTTTGTTAAAGCCATCCACTTAGTTTTAGATGACTAAGATACCCCATAATCGTATTTATTGTCTGTGAGTTCTGTGTGGCCTTTGTAATGAATTATCGAACCCAGCAGAGAGGTAGAGAGTGCCATGGGAAGGATGGAGGAGAATTCATAAAGGTGGAGGAGAGAGGTGACATGTCTGACCTCCTTCTCTGAGAAATCAACCTTGAACTACTGATCTTGATTCCCCTTTCCCCTTGTGAATTTAGAGGAAATCAGATGCCACCCTTTTGCCATTCTTACACCTGGCATTAGCACATGGATTTGCAGATTTTTAAAGGAATACATAAGTTTTTTGTTTGTTTGCTTGTTTTTGTAGCATGTGATAGTGAGAAAAAGTTAAAAGGTTTATTATTTCAGATAATTTTTATTTTCCTTCAAAGTGAAGAATATTTGTATTGTTGTTTTAAATTTTTGGAAAGCCTTAACAATTGCTTGTAGTAGGAGCTAATGCTTGGATGCAAATCAGTATACACTGTTAGGTGCATAGTTAGTAAGTTTGTGTCTCTTCAAAGATAAAATATTTTCTAAAGCTTGCTGTGAGACTGACGTAGAGGAAAACAGAGAATATGGTTCAGGTGAGCCAGTGAAGTGGATTCTAACCAGGAAGCTCTTATATGCCCAGAAACTGCTTGAATTGAGGTTAGCCTACAAGCTATTACCAGCTTGTTCTTGGCGAGGCTCCCAAACCTCTAACTGTATCATGGTTGTGGCTTCATTCACTAGCAGAGTATTCTCCATGACTTCCCCGGGAGAACATCTTATTACTGTTGCTGTTTTTTAATCTGTTACATTTACTTTATTAACAAAAAGTAAAAAAAAACTTCTTAGGCAATAAAAAGAGTGTATGTGCTAAGTTACTTTTAATTTTTTTGGTGTCTTCATTTAGTTGTGAAATAGCTATGTATCTGCTTGTGTGTGTGTGTGCGTGTGTGTGCACCACCAAACCCAAAACCCACCGTTGCTGAGTTGATTCCAACTCATAGCAACCTCATAGGGTTTCCAAGGCTGTAAATCTCTACAGAAGCAGACTGCCACATCTTTCTCCCATGGAGCTGTTGATGGCTTTGAACTACCAGACTTTCAGTTAGCAGTCAATTGCTTTAACCATTGCACCACCAGGGCTCCTTGCATTGAATACACATGCATGATTTAAAAAAAAACTGGTAGGATCATGAGGTAATGAACTGCTTTCCGAAAAATAGCTCTTCCATAAAACATATAGCAAAAGGATAATAGATAATTACGTAATGGTCGACATTATTATTTTCAAAAATTGAAAAGAAATCATCATTTGGAGACAGTTAGGCATTTTCCTAAAAGATATCCTATTTAGTGCTCCTAATCTCAGCTCTGCAATATTGTGAATTTCAATCCAACAGAGAAGATGTAGCTTTCATACAATTTTCTTCAGTTACAAGAACCATAATCATTGCTATGGTGTGCTCAAGCCTGGGTCACTTAAATCATTTTTAAAGACAGCAGGTGCTCTTCAGAAAGATGAAAAATGGGGAAGGCTCCTGTTTTTCATTGCATCTCAGGATCACCCACATGGACTTAGCACAGGTCAGTGTATTCAAGAATCAGTTATGCAGAGGAATATGAAAATACTGCAACTCAGCAAAGGAGCTAAGGTATAACTACCTTCAACATTGATCTTGGGAGAGTAACTGGGACATAAAAATAAAAACATAGGTATTTACAATGAAATCTAGTTGTTTCCAACAAGTACTCCACATATTTCGAGCTAAACAAAACAAGGAGATTTTCAAATTCAGTTCTGTATAATATCAACTCACACTGAATCTTGGGAGTAAATAAACTATTTTATTTTTATTACTTATAGTCTGAAGATATAGGATTCTTACACTTATAACTTTCAATGATATAAAATAGAATTTTAAGGGTATAGAACAGAGGGCAAAATTTGTGACAGTGGGCCAGACCTGGCCTGCTGACATTCTATTGTATGCGCATGGTTTTTAAATACTAGAAATTTTATTAAAAATTGGTATTCCCAAATTCCAGTAAGAGATTGGAAAATTTTGCTGTTTTGTCTTTTTAAATGTACATTAATTTTTTTTAAGTTGTATGTGCTTTTGTTCAAATTTTTTTCAAATAGTACAGAGGGTTATAATGAAATGTCCTGAGGGCACGGCCAAGATGGTGGAAGAGTCAGATGCTTCCTGTGGTCCCTCTTACAACAAAGACAAAAAAAAAACAAAACAAGTAAATTCATGATATATGACAATCTAGGAGCCCTGAACATCAAAGACAAAGTTGAGGAGTCAGACAGACTGGAAGGGGCAGGGAGAAACAGTTCAGAAGTAGCAAAGTGGTGCCAGACCTGACCTAACTGGCATCCCGCAGGCTGGATCCTTTGGCGCACACAGGCTGAAGCAAGCAGTGGCGCTTGGGATGCATTTTACCATGCCAGGAAAAACCAAGAGGTGGAGAGTCTGTGCGAGCCTCTGGAGCCAGAGGGAAGTAATGCTGAATCTGCAAAAGTTAAGTGCAAGCGTCTAACCTACCATGGGGGATCAAAATAACCCTTTCACCATGGAACTTCTGTAAGGAAGAATTGCCTCTCTTTCCCTCATCTGTACCCTCCTTTCTCTGCTCCAGCCTGGGTCTGGCAGTGTTCAGAGGTTGCTGTGCCCCCTAGGCCAGAAGTGGGACCCATTTTGCTCGAACCAGTCTCCCAGCTTTGGGGAGGAAACACAAAAACAAGCAAGTAAACAAAGAAAGGAGGCCATCAGCTCCCCTAAGCTGGGAGCTCAGGGATAACAATGTCCAAACTAGTCTCACGGCTTTAAAAAATCATCATGACCTTAAGCTGGGAACTCAGGGCAGGCACTGCCCCTTTGCCTAGGCACAGGTGTAAGGTGTCCATGGACTTCGAATGCCTTTCACCCTTGCCTAGACCCGTGTGGGCACATTCAACAGCATAGGGCCTCATTAGCATAGTACAAGGTATATACATGATGCCTGTTTTCAACTGCAGCTGCTAAGGGGGAGTGGCAGATTCCTGACACTTGACACCGCCCTGCCCATTAAGAAGGTCTTAACCTAAGCGCATCAGGGGCCTGAGAACTGGCAGCTTCACCCAATCGAATTAGCCACCAAAGACAGGGGTCCAAGAATAAGTAGTGCCTCCCAGTCCTTACAGCCAACAGCACTGGGTGCTCAAAGTCTGGCTGCAAAACCTACCCACTTACGTGCTCTAGGGGACAGGGACATGCCTTCCACATAGGCACTCAGGGGAAGCCATCAGCAAGCACTCTACCTTGCTCAGCACATAACCCCCTACTGCAGCCAGATACTTGTGCCTTCTCCAATCACCCTTATGTAGCCCTGCCCATCTAGGACTGCAGGTGAGAGCCTACTTGGTGACCGACAACCTGGACACCTGAGCTGAATCCACACAAGAAAAGTAAATGGACTCCTGGGCTCACACACATAGTAGTAGCTCTATCCACCTGGTGACAGGATGTGATTGCTTCAAAGATGCAAATAATCAAAGTGGCTCACACGACCAGCCTATTTAGACACATCAAAACAAAGCAAAACAAGAAGCTAGGACACAGAAAACAAACATACAATAAATAAATAGAACAAATTATTAATGGCTCAGAGACAACAGTCAATATCAAATCACATAAAGAGGCAGACCATGATAGCTCCAACAAGTGACCAAAACAAAGAACCAGGAAACCTCCTGGAGGAAGATAAACTCTTGGAATTACCAGAGGTAGAAGTCAAAAGATTAACATACAAAGCTCTTTAAAAGATCAGGCAAAACTCAGACCAAGCCAAGGAACACACAGACAAAGCAATAGAGGAATTTAGGAAAGCTGTATAAGAGGAAAAGGACAAATTTAACAGGCTGCATGAATCCATACAGAGACAGCAAATAGAAATCTAAAAGATTAACAATAAAATTCAGAATTAGACAACTCAATAGAAAGTCATAGGAGCATAATTGAGGAAATGGAAGTGAGAATTAGTGAGGTTGAAGATAAAGCACTTGACACCAATTTATCTGAGGAAAAATTGGATAAAATAATTAAAAAAAATGAAGATGCCCTAAGAATTATGTGGGACTCTATCAAGAGGAATAACCTACAAGTGATTGGAGTACCAGATCAGGGGGCAATAACAAAAAATACAGAGAGAATCGTTGAAGATTTGCTAGCAGAAACCTTTCCTGATATCAGGAAAGATGAGAAGATATCTCTCAAAGAAGCTCATTGAACCCCACACAAGGAAGATCCCAAAAGAAAGTCTCTAACACATATAATCAAACTTGCCAAAACCAAAGACAAATAGAGAATTTTAAGAGCAGCTAAGGATAAACAAAATGTCATCTACAAAGGAGAGTCAATAAGACTAAGCTCTGGCTACTCGGCAGAAACCATGAAGATGAGAAGGCGATGGGATAACATATATAAAGGCTTGAAGGAAAAAAAAAAATGCCAGCCAAGAATTATATATCCAAAAAAACTGTCTCTCAAATATGAAGATGAAATTAGGGCATTTGCAGATAAACAGACACTAAGGGAATTTGTAAAAACAAAACCAAAATTATAAGAAATACTAAAGGGAGTCCTCTGGGTACAGAATCAATATCAGATAACAACTCAAGACTAGAATACAGGGCAGAACAACCAGATATCAACCCAGATAGGGAAGTCACAAAAATAAGTCAAAGCTAAAACACAGAAAATAGGGAGAGATGTCAATATGTAAAAGAGGACAATATTAAAACAAAAAAGAGGGACTAAATAGGGTAGTAAAAGAACTTTCATATGGAGAGGAAGTTAAGGCGATATCAATAAATAAAAGATCAGTTTCAACTCAGAAAAATAGACGTAAATTTTAAGGTAACCACAATGGACACTAACAATCCTACACATCAAAATAAAAAAGAAGAAAAACATAAACAGTTTAGTCTTAGTCGTCTAGTGCTGACATAACAGAGATACCACAAGTGGATGGCTTTAACAAAGAGAAATTTACTTCCTCACAGCCTAGTAGGTTACAAGTCCAAATTCAGGGTGTCAGCTCCAGGGGAAGGCTTTCTCACTCTGTCGGCTCTGGAGGAAGATCCTCGTCATCCATCTTCCCCTGGTCAAGGAGCTTCTCAGGTGCAGGGACCCCATGTTCAAAGGGTGTGCTGTGCTCCTGGTGCAGCTTTCTTGGTGGTATGAGGTCCGCAACTCTCTACTTGCTTCCTTTCCTTTCATCTCTTGAGAGCTAAAAGGTGGTACAGGCCACACCCCAGGAAACTCACTTTACCTTGGATCAGGAAGGTGACCTGAGTAAGGGTGGTGTTACGATCCTACCCTAATCCTCTAAACATAAAATTACAATCACAAAATGGAGGACAACCACACAATACTGGGAATCATGGCCTAACCAAGTTGATACACACATTTCTGGGGAAATAATTCAATCGATGATACTCAGCAAATACGAAATCAACAACAATTTCATTCTTTTTCAAAGAGGAAAACAAAATACAGAAAGAAAAATGACACAGCACAGAAAAGTAGAACAAAACAACAGTCAACACCACACACATAAAAAAAATACATCAAAATAACAGCACTAAAATCATACCTATCAATAATTACACTGAATATAAATGGACTAAATGCACCAATAAAGAGACAGAGAGTGGCAGAATGGATAAAATAACATGGTCTGTCTATATGCTGCCTACAAGAGATGCACCTTGGATTCAAAGACACTAAACTCACAGGATGGAAAAAATATATCAAGCAAAAAACAATCAGAAAAGAGTAGGAGGGGCAATATTAATCTCTGGCAAAATAGACTTTAAAGCAAAATCCATCACAAAGGATTAAGAAGGACATTATGCAATGACTAAAGTGTCAATACAGCAGGAGGACATAACCATAATAAATATATACACACTCAACAACAGGGCTCCAAAATACATAAAAATGTACTCCAACAGCATTGAAAAGAGAAATAGCTCCACAATAGTAGTAGGAGACTTCAACGCACCACTTTCGGTGAAGGACAGACCATCTAAAGAGAAGCTCAATAAAGACATGGAAGATCTAAAGCCACAATGAACCAACTTGATCTCATAGGCATATACAGAACATTCCACCCAAGAGCAGCCAGGTATACTTTCTTTTCCAACCCAACGCGCATGGAACATTCTCCTGAATAGACCACATATTAGGTTGTTGTTGTTGTTAGGTGCCATTGAGTGGGTTCCAACTCATAGCAACCCTATGTACCACAGAACAGAACACTGCCTGGTCCTGTGCCATGCTTGCAGACATTATTACTCTTGAGCTCATTGTTGTAGGCACTGTGTCAGTCCATCTAATTGAGGGTCTTCCTCTTTTCTGCTGACTCTTCACTTTACCAAGCATTATGTCCTTCTCCAGGAACTGATACCTCCTTACGACATGTCCAAAGTATGTAAGATGCAGTCTCTCCATCCTTGCTTCTAAGGAGCATTCTGGTTATACTTCTTCCAAGACAGATTTGTTCGTTCTTTTGGCAGTCCATGGCATGTTCAATATTCATCGCCAACACCACAATTCAAAGGGTCAATTCTTCTTCAGTTTTCCTTACTCATTGTCCAGCTTTCATATGCATACAATGTGATTAAAAATACTATGGCCTGGGTCAGATGCACCTTAGTCTTCAAGGTGACAGCTTTGCTTTTCAACATTTTAAAGAGGTCCTTGGCAACAAATTTGCCCAATGCAATGCATCTCTTGATTTCTTGACTGCGCTTCCATGGGTGTTGATTGTGAATCCAAGTAAAATGAAATCCTTGACAACTTAAATCTTTTCTCTGTTTATCATGATGTTGCTTATTGGTCCAGTTGTGAAGATTCTTGTTTTTTTTATGTTCAGGTGTAATCCATACTGAAGGCTGTGGTGTTTGATCTTCACATATTAGGCCACGAAGCATCTTTTCTGGCATTAAAGCAATGAAAGTAGAAAGCAATAACAAAAAGCAACGAAAAAAAATCAAATACATGGAAAATGAACAATACCTTGCTCAAAAAATACTGGGGTATAGAAGAAATCAAAGACAGAATAAAGAAATTCATAGACTCAAACAAGAATGAAAATACATCATATCAGAACCTTTGGTGCATAGCAGAAGCGGTGCTCAGAGGTCAATTTATAGCGATAAATGCGCACTTCCAAAAAGAAGAAAGGACCAAATGAAGACATTAACTCTACAACTAAAACAAATACAGAGCAACAAAACAAGCCCTTGGGCACCAAAAGAAAGGGAATAATAAAAATTAGAGCAGAAATAAATGAAATAGAGAATAGAAAAACTATTAGAAGAGTCAACAAGACTAAAATCTTGTTCTTTGAAAAGATGAACAAAATCAGTAAACCACTGGCCAAACTGACAAAAGAAAAACATGAAAGGAAACAAATAACCCGAATAAGAAATGAGATGGGTGATATCACAACAGATCCAACTGAAATTAAAATAATCATAATGGAATACTATGAAACGTACTTACACAAATTTGAAAATATAGAGGAAATGGACAAAATTCTAGAAACACACTACCTACCTAAAGTAACACAAACCAAAGTAGAAAAACTAAATAAGCCTATAATAAAAGAAGAGATAATATAAAAAATCTCTCAACAACAACAACAACAACAACAACAACAACAAAAAGCCCTGGCCCTGATGGGTTCACTGGAGAATTCTACCAAACTTTTAGAAAAGAGTTAACATCAGTACTATTAAAGTTATTTCAGAGTATAGAAAAGGATGGAATACCCCCGAATGCATTCTATGAAGCCAGCATAACCCTGATACCAAAACCAAGTAAAGACATCAAAAAAAAAAAAAAAAAAATTACAGACCAATATCCCTCGTGAATAGAAGCAAAAATCCTCAACAAAAGTCTAGCTAATAGAATTCAACAACTATCAAAAAAATAATTCAGCATGATGAAACGAGATTCATACAAGGTATGCAGGGATGGTTCCACATTAGAAAAACAATCAATGTAATCCATCACATAAATAAAACAAGAACCATGCAATCTTACCAATTAATGCAGAAAAGGCATTTGAAAAGTCCAATACCCACTTATGATAAAAACTCTCAGCAAAATAGGAATAGAAGGGAAATTTCTCTACATAATAAAGGGCATTTATATAAAGCCACATCATCCTAAATGGAGAGAGTCAGAAAGCATTCCCCTTGAGATCAGGAACCAGACAAGGATGCCCCTTATCACCACTCTTATTCAGCATTGTGCCAGAGGTCCTAGCCAGAGCAAAGAGGCCAGAAAAAGAAATAAAAGGCATCCAAATTGGAAAGGAAAGAGTAAAAGTATCACTATTTGCAGATGGTATAATCTTACACACAGAAAACCCAAAAGAATCCACAAGAAATCTAATGGAAATAATAGGAGATTTCAGCAAAGTATCAGGATACAAGATAAACATACAAAAATCAGTTAGATTCCTCTACAACAACAAAGAGAACTTCAAAAAGGAAATCACCAAATCAATACCATTTATGATAGCCCCCAAGAAGATAAAATACTTAGGAATATACCTAACCAGAGATGTAAAAGACCTATACAAAGAAAACTACAAGACATTACAGCAAGAAACCAAAAGAGAACTACATAAATGGAATAACATACCATGCTCAGGGATAGGAAGACTCAACATTGTGAAAATGTCAGTTCTACCCAAAGCGATCTACAAATACAATGCAATTCTGATCCAAATTCCAAGGACATTTTTTAACGAGATGGAGAAACAAATCACCAACTTCATATGGAAAGGGAAGAGGCCCTGGATAAGTAAAGCATTACTGAAAAAGAAGAAGAAAGTGGGAGGCCTCGTGCTACCTGATTTTAGAACCTATTTTACTGCCACAGTAGTCAAAATAGCCTAGTACTGGTACAACAACAGAGGCATAGGCCAATGGAACAGAATTGAGAATTCAGACATAAATTCATCCACCTATGAGCAGCTAATACTTGATAAAGGCCCAAAGTCCATTAAATGGGGGAAAAGACAGCCTCTTTAACAAATAGTGCTGGCATAACTGGATATCCATCTGCAAAAAAATTAAATAAGAACGTTACCTCACACTATGTACAAAAACTAACTCAAAATGGATCAAAGACCTAAATATAAAATTTAAAATGATAAAGATCATGGAAGAAAAAAATAAAGACAATGTTAGGAGCCCTAATAGATGGCATAAGCAGAATACAAACCATAATTAACAAGGCACAAATACCAGAAGAGAAACTGGATAACTGGGAGCCTCTAAAAATCAAACACTTATGCTAATCAGAAGACTTCACCAAAAGAGTAAAAAGACAACCTATAGACCGGGAGAAAATTTTTGGCTATGACATATCCGATCAGGGTCTAATCTGTAAAATCTACAAGATACTGTAATACCTCAACAACAAAAAGACAAATGATTCAATTAAAAAACGGGCATTGGATATGAACAGAGACTTCACCAAAGAAAACATTCAGGTGGCTAACGGATACATGAGGAAATGTTTATGATCATCAGCCATTAGAGAAATGAAAATCAAAACTACAATGAGATACCATCTCTTCCAAACAAGGCTGGCACAAATCCACAAAACACAAAATAATAAATGTTGGAGAGGTTGTGGGCAGACTGGAACACTTATACACTGCTGGTGGGAATGTAAAATGGTGCAGCCACTTTGGAAATCCATTTGCACTTCCATAAAAACCTGGAAATAGAAGTACCATATGATCTAGCAATCCCACTCCTTGGAATATATCCTAGAGAAATAAGAGCTGTCATACGAATAGATATATGCACACCCATGTTCATTGCAGCACTGTTCACAATAGCCAAAAGATGGAAACAACATATGTGCCTATCAACAGATGAATGAATAAACAAATTATGGTACATACACACAATGGAATATTATGCAATGATAAAGAACAATAATGAATCCATGAAACATCTCACAACATGGATGAATCTGGAGGGCATTATGATGAGTGAAATTAGTTATTTGCAAAAGGAAATATATTATATGAGACCACTATTATAAGACCTCGAGAAAAGGTTTAAACAAAGAAGAAAACATTCTTTGATAGTTACAAGGGTGGGGAGGGAGGAAGATGGGAATTCACTAACTAGACAAGAATCATTTTAGATGAAGGGAAGGACAACACACTGTACAGGGGAAGTCAGCACAACTTGACTAGACCAAAAGCTAAGAAGTTTCCTGAACACAATCAAACACTTTGAGGGACAGGGTAGCTGAGTCTAGGGCCTGGTTTCAGGGGACATCTAGGTCAATTGGCAGAATAAAGTTTATTAGGAAAATGTTCTGCATCCCACTTTGGTGAGTGGCATCTGAGGTCTTAAAAGTTTGCGAGTGGCCATCTAAGATGCATCAATTGGTCCCAACTCACTTGGAGAAAAGGAGAATGAAGAACACCGAAGACACAAAGAAAATATTAGCCCAAGAGACCAAAGGACCACATAAACCAGAGACTCCATCAGCCTGAGACCAGAACTATATGGTGCCCGGCTATCTCCAATGACTGCCCTGCCAGGGAACACAACAGAGACTCCCCAAGGGAGCAGGAGAAAAGTGTGGAACATAACTTAAATTCACTTAAAAAGACCAGACTCAGTGGTCTGAGATTGGAAGAACCCCTAAAGCCATGGTCCCTAGATGCTCTGTTAACCCAGAACTAAAACCATCACCGAAGCTCCCTCTTTAGACAAAGATTAGACAGGACTATGTAACATAAAATAATACTCGAGAAGAGTGTACTTCTTAGTTCAGGTAGATGCAGGAGACCACCTGGGTGGCTCCTGTCTGGAGGCAAGATGAGAAGGCAGGAAGAGATAGGAGCTGTCACATTATAGGGATTGCAGCTGCCACATTATAGTGATTGCAGCTGCTGCCACATAACAATATATGTATAAATTTTTGTATGAGAAATTGAGCTGTAAATTTTCACATAAAGCACAATTAAAAAAAAAATCTTTACTCCCAGTTTTATTTTCACATTTTTTTAATGTAGTCTTCCATCACTGTTCTTTCTTATAGGAACTTAGGAGTGGATTAAACAATTAAACAATTGGGCCATAATAGATATATTTTTCTACGCATATAGCTTTTCTTTCCTTATTTTAATAACTTTCTTTTTATTTTTATTGTTTATTTTACTTCACTTTTATTATCATTGCTTTAGTTTTGTTAAATTATTACCTTTTAAAAAGCTTCCTTTTTTCTCCCCTACTTAATAAATATTTTATTACGTATTACATAATGTAATATTATGTTTTAAAAATATTTTATATTATATTTTATTACAAATTATATAAACAATTTTTAATAAAAATTTTTATTACATAAGTTTCAAATGCTGTCTCTCTGATGCCTCATAAGAATTATGGTTGCCATTGGCAGAGTAAGGAAGGCTTCACGCTGTAAATAGAGCCCTGGAAGGATCTTCAGCCACCTCTGTGAATGCCATGCTTTATTTTTCTCAAAAAACCAATCATCCCTTTACGTGACTATCCAAAACTATTATTCTGGTATTTTTTGAAAATTTGCAGTTAATAAACATTCCTAGAGAAATAAGGATCCTTGTCTTGAAAAAGCCCTGGAGACATTCAACTAGATTAACATCATTTGAACCCTTCTGATCACTTACTGAGCCAAAGTGGAAAGCACAGTCTAGAATTCAGGTCTCCTGACCTAAAGTTCTTTTCAGTTATTCTCACTGAGCCGCACTGGTTTTGCTTGTGTGTGTCATTTTGTCAACATATTCCAAATATATACAAAAATAAAGACACAGACATAATGGATACCAGCCAGGCTAGTTAATCTTATTTTGTTATAATTGCTTCTGATTTTTTAAAAGGATTAAGTCACTAGAGTCAGATTCCTCTATCTACCTCTCTCTAAAACTATCATTCTCCTTACTTCTTCCAAAGGGGTCTCCCGTGTGTAATTAGGTTCATATTCTACATGTATCATATATGTCACTTATAAACAATTCATAATATTGTTTTAGAGTGATTCAAAACTTTCTGTAAGTGATACCATACTGCACATATCCTTCTGCCCTCTGCTTACAGTTTTTGAGATTGACCCAAATGGATTTAATTGACACAGGTAGATCAGCGTCATTGGATTTCTCTGCTAAATAGTGCATCCTGTGAATATAATGAAGTTTTTAAAAACAATATCCTATGAATGGACATTTAAGTTGTCTCCAGGGTATCACTTTTGCATATGATGCTGTAGTGAGCATTCCTGGGCATGTCTTATGCACACACTGCTACTTGGTTATTCTACCTAAATCCCCTGGGAATTAATTGGGAAATAATTCCCAAACACCTCGTGTGCACAGGCCCTGGGTTATATTAAAATTAGATGTAACTCCACTTCTTAATAAATTTATAATCTCCATTTAATACTGTAACTATTTACAGATAAGAATCACTCGTATCTGGTAGTGTTTATTTAACCTCCACTTTACTGAATTTAAATTTTCTTTCTAAGAGAAATATAGCCAATGTCTTGGCTTGATTATTTTTCCCATTATTTGTTTTCGGGAATCCTCCAAGGTACACTGCATGTGTGAATAACTGAGTTACAGTTTTGTCTTCAAGAGAACAGTGTGTAAAAGAGCCTTCCTGAATCTCTAGTGCTATAACTTGCTTGGTTAATGATTTATTAAGTACATCAGAGCAATTAGAAAAATGAGATTTTTAAAAAATGTTTTCCACTGCAGCTCTGGTAATTTAAATCACTTTCCTAAGAGATATATGTTGGGAAAAGTCATAAGTGGCAGGCACATGACAGGGTAGGGATAATGATCAGTGTTGGCTGATAACTTCTAATGGAAAATATATACAGAGCTTTAGTATTGCCTCTCAAATCACTTGTTTTTGCAGCATTTGTTGTGTGCAACAAACATATAGAAAGTGGTTAGCCAAAACAGGTAGTTTGAAAATATTTTAACATTTTTATCTAAACAAATGTGACAATTTTTTTTTTGCAAATGAAAAATGCTAAGTATAGTAAAAGTGTATATTTATGCTCTCGGCAGCCAAATGTGCTTTTTAATGGAATTTAAATAAATGGAGTTTTTATGACAAAAAAAAAAAAGCAACAGTAAAAGCAGTGATTATGTTTTTCATAGTTCATTTGCCTTCTTTGCCCTGCAGACCTTGTGCAGAGGAAAATGAGATCCCGAGTGAAGTCTACAATGTCATTGACTCTGGAGAAGGACTCAGAGACCCATTGGTGTTTAATGACCCTTACTGGCCTATGCAATGGGAACTGGTATGATCTTCAGAAATAGATGGTTCTTTGGCAATGTTAAGAAATATTATTTTCTTCATGTTCTAATGCAGTAGATAGACACTTTTATGCACTGCCTGCTTTTATCTATTGGTTTTGCAGAGAGAGATTTAGCAAAGTTTGGATGAAATATTACTGCAGGCTTATTAATGAGCACTGATCTTTTTAATTTGATTGCATCCTTAGGGTTTGATTTAGTCTATAAAAGACACCAGTAAAAACCCAAGACATTTAAATTTGGTATGTGTAAACAGACTCATTACATAAAAATGTTGGCCATTCAGGCTTGAAGTTTTTGTTCTTGCATAACTCAGGATATATTCTATATTGCATCAGTAACAAAAGTACTCCTTTTTGTTTTCATGGATTAAGTGACTGTTAGAACTTTGCACAGCAAACTTTTTTTCATAATGTGTATTGTTTTGGACCTTCTGGGACCATGTTGCTTTGTCATTTATAGAAGGCTATAATGATGGAAAAGTCTGAGAAAAGAACTTTTTTTTTTTAGGGTAAATAGTCAAAAAAGTTTAAGAAGATGCCATTGAAGATTTTAAAAGAAAATACTTGGAATATGAAGATGACTAGGTGATAACTCGAGACAGAAATTTGAAGGCATTGTTACATCCATACTTACCTCTTCATAGTTCCATAAATTATATTGTAGGGGGTCCAATATTATAAAATGAGAAAAAGGTTAAATGCATTTCATAATCTTAATGAAAATAATGAGCTGAAAAGTGGGAAAATGTTCTGTTACCTCTTTTTAATGTTGAACATTGTCAGTTACCAAGTCCACTATCTGAAATGAGCAGAAAACACATGTTAGAAAGTGTTTAGTTTACTTTTCTGGAGCTTCAACTCACCTTTAAGTAGGATTTAGAAAAAGTAAGACTCATGTGTTGACTATATTTGAGATTCCAAACAGAAATACTCAAACAGAAAATTGAGGATTGCTTCAGTTATTTGGTTGTGAGATAATTAGTAACTTAGATGAATGGACTGGAGTTGGTGAGGATCAGGCAAGTCAATGAGAAAAAGACTGAAAGTAAGAAAAAAAGGAATTAATGAATGTAGCTAGATCAGGAAGGGGGACATGAAATAAGGGGGATTTTTTTTTTTAATGTGTCTTGTTTTTTGACTTGAAGAAATAGCACAAGTTAAGATGACTAGTTGAAGATTCCATATAAGATTTCATATGCGATTAATCACTTGGTAAGGAGTACTTTTTATGTGCCCTCTGTAAGTAGCAAACCTTTCTCTATTGAGCTCAAGAATTTTAGAAGACACAATAGGGAAAGGATATGGATGGCAAGTGATAAAGGAAACACAAGATGTAGCAGGCAGTCAATAAAGTGACAGGGATTAGAAATGGAAATGAGTCTTAGGGACTATTAAGCAGTAGATCCTCTTAGAAGCAGAGGACAGAGATCCTAAAAGGAAAAGGCAGAAGCAAGTAGTAAGAAGACTCTATACCATTTTCTAGGGCTGGAGTTGACAAACTTTTCCTGTAAAGGATTAGACAGTAAATATTTCAGGCTTTGTGTGCAAAATCTCTGAGGCATATTCTCTCCCTCCCTCCCTCCCTTCCTTCCTTCCTTCCTTCCTTCCTTCCTTCCTTCCTTCCTTCCTTCCTTCCTTCCTTCCTTCCTTCCTTCCTTCCTTCCTTCCTTCCTTCCTTCCTTCCTTCCTTCCTTCCTTCCTTCCTTCCTTCCTTCCTTCCTTCCTTCCTCCCTTCCTTCCTCCCTCCCTCCCTCCCTCCCTCCCTCCCTCCCTCCCTCCCTCCCTCCCTCCCTCCCTCCCTCCCTCCCTCCCTCCCTCCCTCCCTCCCTCCCTCCCTCCCTTCCTCCCTTCCTTCTTTCCTCCCTCCCTCCCTCCCTCCTTCCTCCCCTCCCTCCTTCCCTCCCTCCTTCCCCTCCTTCCCTCCCTCTCTCCTTCCTTCCCTCCTTCCCTCCCTCCCTCCCTTCCTATTTTCAACTGCCCTTTACAAATGTGAAAACCATTCTTCTCTAAGAGCCACACAAAAACAGATTTTAGGCTGGTTTTTGCTTGTAGGTCATAGTTTGTTGTCACCTGAAGGGTTTAGGGGTTAAAGAGGAAAGAAGAGTCAGAGAAGTAGCCCTCCAGATTTGGCTGTGCCCTAAGGTACCTATGTACTATACTATGTTCACATGACACTAGTACAGCTCAGCAATGGAAGGGGATAGTTAATGAAAGGTCAAGCCCAAAACCAAAAACCAAACCCATTGCCATAGATGCCGACTCATAGTGACCCTATAGGACAGAGGAAACCTGCCCCATAGGGTTTCCAAGGAGTAGATGGTGAATTTGAACTGATAACCTTTTAGTTATCAGCCAAATGCTTAACCACAGTTCAACCAGGGAAGGTTAATTATCAGTAGCCTTCTGAGTTATCAAATTGACTCGATGGCAACAGGGTTTTGGTTTTCTGAGTTATCAGTGTGTCAGGTAACACCATGATGGAGGTATGCTTGCCAGCAGAGGGGGTTTCTTGTAGTAGCAAGTCGATCAAAAATAAACTTGCACAATTGTGAAAAATGTTTGAAGTTTCTGATTTCGTGTTCTGTATAAAACATAGTCAT
Organism: Elephas maximus indicus; assembly: GCF_024166365.1. Taxonomy (NCBI): domain Eukaryota; kingdom Metazoa; phylum Chordata; class Mammalia; order Proboscidea; family Elephantidae; genus Elephas; species Elephas maximus. Next base: position 162,404,715 of record NC_064819.1, read on the forward strand.
TACAGCAGAACTATTCTGTGTTTTAAAAAACATCCTGTGATAAACTTATTTCAGTGAAAGATTGAGAGCAGCGTAAGTGGGTTGTGCCTAACAGAAATTTGAGACCTTCTGCTGATTAAGCTATTTCCCTCAGTTACGTTTTTTTCCTAACTTCCTTCACAATTAAGCTTCCTGAAATGGTAGTCAGTTCTTATCTTCATTTTTTATGCCCATTTACTCGTCAACCCACCACATGTGGCCATCTCTTTTGTGATGCCCTCCTACTTGCCCTGGCCAGCATACACACACACACACACACACACACACACGCGCGCGCGTGCGCTCTACCTAACCAGATCTCAGTATAATAGACTTTTCAGTCCTTGTCTTGAACCCTCAGTTATGAACTTATAACTATCCAGATGAAAAACCTTCAACAAATTAATATCGGATTCTCAAATATGGCACATTAAACCACTCAAAATCTTCCCATTTACTAGTTTTGCTTATGACTATTTTTTTTTTTTATAGCTTCTAGACACAATGTGTAAGCCAACTAAAGCAAACTCCCTATAGAAAAACAAGTGATTGTGATTTCTTTCCCCGTGGCAGCTGTTCTTTGCTTGTGCCTCCCCAAGATTTCTTCCTGACTGATTCTTTCCTATATTTCCAAATTTACCCTGGCATGACATCCTAAGAGAAGATCCTTTTCACTTACCATAATGAATTAGGCAATCTTTACTCTGAACTCCCATAACACAGTGTGCCCACACTTCCATTTGAATAAGTAATTCAACGAATGAATAAAAATTTGTGTATCCTCTCAACTAGAGGATCATATGCTTAAGGACAGGGATTATGTTTTATTCATCTGTATTGTAACTCACAGTGAGGTACTGGCCATTTTTTTATACCAAATAAGCATTTGTTTAACGAGTGAATTTTTTAATAGAGCTGCTCACTTTTTCTTTCTTTTTGCAATTCTAAACGGAAACAAACAAATGATTTAACCCTTACCTGCAACTCACCTGTTTTCTAATAAGAGTGGTTCTCAGTTGAAAAACAGCTTCTATCTCTTTACTAGTACATTAAAAAAAAGCAGAAAGGATTCCATAATAAGGAACTTCAATACAGTGGCTTTGATAGGATGAGGTTTATTCTTTCATATAAATGGAGGAGTTGGTCTCAGGCCGGTATGGAGTCACACAGTGTCGGGGACCGAGGCTCCTTCATTTTGCCACCCCTAGTTGTGCCCGTGCTCCACATGGTCAAAAATGGCTCACTACCTCATGTACACTCCAAGATGTATAGCCAGGGCTCCTCTTCTTTCGTGGCCTGTTTGAACCGCCATGGTGCAGGTCAGAGGGCCACGGCAAGGACTCTGGGTTGAGAGTGCATGCTATATTTTGTTCAGCCTGTGAGATTTAGAAGAAATAGAAATGTTTGATCATTTTAATCTATTTTTAAGTCAAGAAAAGAATTAAAATTAAAAAAAAATGTGGATATGGTCTGGTATATTAGGACAAATATTGGTGTTGGACAAATGTAGATTCAAATTCTGGGTTTGTCACTCGCTAGTCTGTGCTGTCATGAACATTTAATCTTTCTGAAAATCTGTTTTCTTATCTCTAAGACAGGTATAATGATGCCTACTTCACAGGATTGCTCATGGAATTAAATGATATTATGGACACAAAGCTTCTGTCACAGTGTTTGCTGTGTAGTAGGCACTTAGTAAACAACGTGGCAGTTTGCCAGATTCCTTTCCTACCTGTAAGGGTACATGGAAAATAAACTATCTCGAATGTCTCATTCTCAATACAGCTAGATGACTAAAATTGTTGTTATTGTATGCTGTCGAGTTGATTTCGACTCAGATTATTTATAGGATCTGTGTTATAAAATGGAAACCCTGGTGGTGTAGTGTTTGAGAGCTACAACTGCTAACCAAAAGGTTGGCAGTTCGAATCCACCCAGTGTTCCTTGGGAACCCTATAGTGCAGCTCTACTCTGACTCCTATGAATCAAAATCAACTCAACAGCAGTGGATTTTATGTTATAAAGTAAAGGAAATAATGTCTATGTATGTGGTCACCATGGTATGTTTATACTACAAAAATTTACACAAAGGTATTCATTGGCGTGCAGGAAAAATATAAAAACTTACATTTATGTTTATTTTTTAATCTTTAAAAAAATTTAATTCTCGTGGTGCAGTGGTTAAGAGCTCGGCTGCTAAACAAAAGGCTGGGAGTTTGAATCCACCAGTTGCTCTTTGGAGGCTTTATGGGGCAGTTCTACTCCGGTTTATAGGGTCATTATGAGTCAGAATCAACTAGATGAGAACTTTTTTTTTTTATATAATTCAAATAACTTATTAATGTACTAGTACATGCTTTAATTTATAAATATTTAAAATGTATATATTGTGGGTTATGCACAAAAGTTTATGATAAAACTCATAGATGAAAAGTTCAAAACAACTTATATACTCAACAAATACTTGTAAAGGGAATGACAATGTATTTATTATCTGCTTTACATGAACAGGGTCACTGCAGGGTCGTTATGAGTTGGATTTGACTTGACGGAAACTGGTATGTGAACAGGACTAGATGCTAAATCTTTGAAAATGCCTAAGTTATAGATTTTGACTTTCAGGAGTTTAAAGTTTAAAATAGGTGATAGTATACAATCATAAACTATAGTACTAGACAGAAGGTATTCTATTAAAAAAATTAGGAAGGCACAATTAAAAGAAGTTATCTTTAGCTTTCCAACATAATAGAATAGGAAGTCATTCTATTAAGAAAGCACAAATGAAAAAGTATTTTGTGAGTAGGACTAAATGCGGAAACACTGTAAACAAAGGCATGTTGTTATTGTTGTTAGGTGCCATCAAATCTGTTCTGACTCATAGTGACCCTGTGTACAACAGAATGAAACACTGCCCAATCCTGTGCCATCCTCACAACTGTTATGTATGAGCCCATTGTTGCAGCCACTGTGTCAGTCCATCTCATTGACAGTCTTCCTCTTTTTTGCTGACCCTCTACTTTACCAAGCATGATGTCCTTCTCTGGACACTTATCCCTCCTGATAACATGTCTAAAGTATGTAAGAAAAAGTCTTTCCATTCTCGCTTCTAAGGGGCTTTCTGGCTGTACTTCTTTCCAAGACAGTTTGTTCTTCTGGCAGTCCATGGTACATTCAATATTCTTTGCCAACACCATAATTCAGAGGCTTCCATTTTTCTTCAATCTTCCTTATTCATTGACCAGCTTTTGCATGCATATTAGGCAACTGAAAACACCATGGCTTGGGTCAGGTGCACCTCACTCCTTAAAGTGTCACCTTTGCTTTTTAACCCTCCAAGGAGGTCTTTTGCAGCAGATTTGCCCAGTGCAACGTGTCATTTGGTTTCTTGACTGCTTCATGAAGTTGGAAAAATACTGTTTTTTTTTTTTTTTTTCCCAGAAGAGTGTGTCTTGACTGCTTGGCTAAGTTCAAACTTTATACTCTATAAATACAATTTATTAAAAAGATTTTTGAACAGAAAACATGTGTTATGTATGAATACCATTATTTTATTCTTCTGTTCATTCATTTATGAAACACTTGTTTGTCAGCTGTTATGGTCAGGCCCAATACCAAGTGTCCAAAATACAAATACTACAAATATGAATTACATACTGTACTTGTTCTAAAACACCTCATAGTCTGTGAGATAACTGTGTAAATATACTAACTACATTATATGACTGTATAATAGAAGTGTATATGTAGATACACACACACACACATATATGTAAAATGTAATGGGAATACAGTAATCATTATAATACAAGATAAGAAGGCTGGCTAGGTCTATTTTATGTGGCTGGAGTCCGTTGAATCCAACTCATAGCAACCCTATAGGACAGAGTAGAACTGCCTCATAGGGTTTCCAAGGAGCGGCTGGTGGATTCAAGCTGACTTTTGGTTAGAAGCTGATCTCTTAACCACTGTGCCACCAAGGCTCCATGTATATATGTATGTGTGTGTGTGTATATATATATATATATATAGTATAATGGGAATATAGTGAAGAAACAGCTTATACTATGAGGTATGTTGGGATGCATTTCACTGAGTCATGAGACAAAGATGTAAACATTATAGTACAAGATAAGAAGGCTGGTGAGGTCTATTTCATGTGACCAGAGCCTGCAGAAATAATAAAGGAGAAAAGCCTAGATAGTTTAGTGGGCTGCAATCCCAAAGGACCTCAGATACCAAAGTAAGGCATTTTCCTTTTACCCTGTGCTCAGGGAGATCAGAGGTTTATGAGAGGAAAGCGAAGCCATCATCTTTGTGTTGTAGACAGATAATTTAGGTAGCAAGTTGAGGAAAGACTAAAAGGAGGCCAAGACTGGTGGTGAAAGAAAACAGATAAGAGGCACCTATAGTTAAAAAAGAAAGAAAGAAATCTGGAGGAGATTAAATGGAAATAAAGAGAAAAATGAGAAATCAAGCTATATTAGAAGGTAGATAATCTTAGATAAACCTAGACATGAGAGTTAATGGAAAAATACTAGTCTAGAATGACTTGAGATTAGTTTTGGTGACATGAGGGTGATGCAATTTATAAAAGACCAGGGAAAATGTCAGTGGTATGGTAGAGTTAATGAATTATATGTTTGACAAGTGACCAAAACCTGTCTTTGAAATGTTTAGGTTGAGAAGAAAGAAAAGGACTAAAATATTTCATAATTATAGTGAGAAGTAGTATCATCATCCATGTTTTAACAGTGAGGAAATTGAGACTCATAGGATTGAGGAAAGCAGGTAAACACTTAGAAATATGGAAGATAATTAGTTAAGTTGTGAGCAATAGGTTATAATTACAGATTTGTTAGTGTAACAAATGTTACAAATGTAGCATAAAGACATTTATGCTACAAATTTATAACCATACTTTATTGTCCACAACATAATCCATTATCTTCCATATTTCTAAGTACCTACCTGTTATCTTTAATCATATGAGTCTCAATACATAATAAATATGTAATAGTAATACTTTATATTTAGAAATATATTTATATATTTAGAGGTACATCATCACATGTACAGAAGGTTATTGAATATGATTGCCCAAGAGTCTATGTTCAGTGAAAAGAGAAGTGGAACAGTAACATTGAAAGGCTAAATATGGACAATTAATCTGATAGCAGTGTGTAGGTTGAAATATGTGAGACTTGAGAGGCATGGAGGTGTGTTGGGAGGCTATTGCAGAAATTCAGTAACAAAAGCTGAATTTGGGGACCGGCATTGCGTGTGGAGGTAAGAGAGAACAGGGCAGATTTATTCACTCAAATATTTATTGAGTGTCTAGTAAAGGCTAGACAACATGTTAGGCTTTGAAGACTCAACTGTAAAAAAGAAATTTTCCCTGCCATCTTAGAGCTGATATATAAGCAAGAAATAATATGAATAAACAAATGGTAAAATATATCTGCTATGATCATGTGAATGTAAACATCAAATAGAAGCTATTGATCTACTGTTGGTGGTATAGGAAATAATTTCCAGAGAAAACGGCATTTAGTTGAGATCCAAGTTGAATATAACTAACAAAGAAGTTTCCAGGATAGTGGTAGTGGTTGTTTTAGGCAGGGAGACGCTAGCATGAAAGGCCAGAGTGAAGACAGATTGTTGGGCATTGAAAGAACCAAAAGGCTTGTCAATATGGCTGAAGTATAGGAAGCAAAGAGAAGAGGAGCCTGAAAAGACGAAGAAGGAATACCCAGAGAAAGATGAGGGAAAACACAAGAGTGCACTTGAAAGAGAATCTGTGATAAAGGAGAATGTCATTGTCTATTGGCAGTGCTTCCGAGGACACAGGAAAGTAGCACTCCTGCCTGTCCTTTAAATTGCCAACAAAGATGCTATTGTTCTTAATGTTCTTAATTCCAGCAAAATATTGGGGATAGATGAGTGAGTGGATATCGAGAAAGTGGAAGCATTGAATGGAGACTTATTTTAGAAGTCATCTTGATGGAACTTTATTATTGATTTGCTGAGAATATTAGAATACATTCTGGAGTTTAAGGTACCTGGAAATTTCAGTGTTGATGATGCCATAATGTAAACAATGCAAACTAGAAAATAATGGAATTATGTCTTCAAGATGTTGAAAGAAAATTGCTAACAACCTAGAATTCTATTTCCAAAAAAAGAAATCACTGTAAAATAAAGACATATCATTATCCAAGGGCTCATGGAGTGTTTGATTTAATAACATGAGATCCTCAGACCAAGAGACTCATTTTTTGGTAAAGGTGGTGAGGAAGTGGGCATATAGCCATGGGGACCGTTGGTCCCATAACCTACTGCACCATCCAGAAACTGCTGTCCTGTTAAAATGACCTTTTAAAGATACAATGAGGCATGAGTTTAGAAGTGACAGCTTGTTAGGATGGGGCACTATTTTTCAGAATGTGGTATACTCCTTAAACCAACATCCATTATGTGGTGCTGTCAGTGATAGAACACAAGCTTCAGGAACTAAGGAATAAAAGTAGGAGTGACCCCATTCACTATCATTCCCAGTGACCCACTTTGGGGAATTTGCGCTTCCTGACACTGCAAAGTTAAATGCTGTGGGTCTAGAGGTCTTGGGTTTCTAGAGGGGATTCTTTCCACCTGTGGACACAGTAAGATTCCTACTAAACTTAAAGCTACAGTTCCCACCTTCTCACTTTGAATAGCTTGTGCAGTAGACCAGCATACACAAAGCAAGAGCAATTGACCCTTAGCTTCATTGGGAGTTAGGACTGTGGAAGCATGGGAAAACATGTTTGACCCTCAGGTGATTTGTTGAGTGGTGGTTCGGGGGTTGAAGGGTGGCAATGTCTCTTGGTCCTGTCATGCTCATTTATAGCTGTAAACGGGCAAGTACAGCAACAGCATGGACTAGGGCATAGTACCAGGGGCTTGAACCCCCAGAGATGAGGCTCTGTTATTCCATCATGTAAGCCAGCTAGGTGAGTAGAAGTGCTAAAGAGGGAGAGGAATATAGGCAGGAGGGAGATGATAAGTCTTAGTTATTATCACAGGACCAGCTGCAACAGCTAGTAAGCTTCCTCAAAAATTGCAGATACAGAATCCTGGAGAACCTGTACTGAGATGGAGTAAACTTGATATGAGAAGCAGGTACACTCCAGTGGATGCTGTAGACGTTCACCTGTTTACTGGGCTCCTTTCCTGTCACCCATCTTCTGGGAGCACTGGATACTTACAGGTCACAGCTGCCCTCCTTGTTTAGAAGTTTGCCCTCAGCTGATGGAAACTGCCTCACCCAGGAGGCTATACCTCCCACTACCCAGGGACAGCCCACAGTAATGACTGAGAAATAGGAAGGTACATTAAGCACACCTGCCTTAAGGAGGGGCATCTTTGGGTGCAATTTATACATCAGACCCCCTACCCCTGCCAAGGATCAGGCCAGAGCTAGACTTTACCTGAGACCTCATCTTTGCTCAGTTCTTTCCTATCCTGCTTTCGTCCCTCCTTTTCAGGTTCTCCTGAAAAACATACCCTCAATACATCTTCTCCCTTCAACTTGCTGTCTCAGGTCTGCTTCTAGGGAACCTGGCCTAAAAAAGTTTGTAGTGAAATCAATTCAAGAGAACGTATTACTAAGGTTGGCTTAACAAAGCAGCTTCCTTGAGCCCAGCACTGTGCTGTCACTGTGTGGGTGTACAATGACTGAGACATAGCCTCTGCTTTTATCAAGCCCATCATCTAGTTCAGAAGTTAAAACATAGGCATGAGAACAACTTAAACTTACACTTCAGTGCTAGATGCTACCAAATTGAAAAGAGGTAAAATTGGAGGTCAGAAAAGAGAAGTGAGTGTCTTCCTTAGGGAAGGAAATACCTTGAGAGTAACTATCAAAATGCTTATTATTCGAAAAAATTTTTTCACTACCATAACTTGAGAATTTGAATGAGATAGACAATATAAGTTAAAGTGATCAATTTAACAAGATGTTAATTTACTGTATTAAGGAGAGTTGAAATCAAGCATATCGATCTCCAAAATGTTAGGAACTAAATTGATTCTTTCGCACTGTAAGGCATTCATTCAGGACCGCACTACAGCTGGAAGCATAGTGCCCAGGTGCCCCTGTATACCCAGAGGACACAGCATATTGCTCCTTTTCCCGGGAACTGTCAGATAGCAACCACAGGGGGCAACACAAGCTCAGCAGTAGCATTCTCAGCTCTCTGCATCAGCCGAAGCTGTCCTTTTAAGGTATTGCTGTTTGAGTATCCTTCCTTAAAACAGGCTGAATCTTTACAGTTCCACAATGTCTAAAGTGTATAATTATTTTAATTTAAGTTTGGGGACATGCCCCTCCTGTTTTCACATATTAATGTACCTAAAGAAAAATACTTTATAAAGGTAGAAAGAGTAAATGGTGTTAGAGAGAATTTGAGTTGGCAGTTCACTTAAAAATAGGACAGAAGTTGAAAGCATAGTTCCCTAGAATTCTAATCTGTTTTGCTAATTTTTGTCTGTCAAATTCCTGTTTTCTGAAAAGGCAAGTCTATGGAAAAGCAATTTGATTCTTATTTAAATTTTGTTATATTTATCAGTGAATTTTGTGTCTGAATAATGTGAATGAAAAGACAATTTTTGAACAAATAAGATAGTCCTCACGAATCCTATTAAGACACATATTCATTTCAAATATTTTTGTGCTCTTGTTTTAAGGTATCAGAGGCAGTGTACCAACATCTGCATATGTATGCATATTGATGAGTATGATTTTCCTGCCCATCATTATAAAAATACCTCTCCTAGTTGAACTGTTAATGAAATGATGAGTAAACCTAATGTGAACATTTAGCAGTCTATTTTCATTTTGTTTCATCAAAAAGAATCTATTTTACAATTACTATTTACTTGCAATAACCTGCAGGAAAAAATGATTTAATGTTCAATATGTGCATTAAAATGCACTTGCTTTTGTAATATGGAAATTTCATTTAAGCACAATTCTCGTATCACAGATTTTAAGCAAAATGAAAGGAAGTTAGGGTACCATTTAAACGTGGCTATGAAAATAATTTCTTTCAGTGGCTGGAGGGAAGGAAGGATTGGTCCAAGTAATTCTGATCTTCGATGGGTTTCTCCACTAGCCTGCTTTCTCAGTTGACTTAATGCATGCCACAATAATCATGCTATTTCTTCCTAGCATTTTTCTAGCTAACACTAATAAGAATAATGGCATGGAATTTATATTCTAACATGTCTGTTCGCCAAGCTCTGAAGTTCTTTCTGAGTATTCTCGAAATGTTTCTATGTGACACACAGAGATGTGTATTATTATTTTGTTATTCCCCTTTCCACAACAAGGAGAGTCAAGCACACATGCAGCAAATGATCCCAGCAATTAATAGTTATCTTCTAAGTGCCAGTTTTCACTCCTAGAATAGTAGTAGTGATGTTGTTGTTATTGTTGGGTGCCCTCGAGTCCGTTCCAACTCATAGTGACCGAATGCACAACAGAAGCAAGCACTTCCTGGTCCTGCGCCATCTTCACAATCCTTGCTATGTTTGAGCCTTTTGTTGCAGTCACTGTGTCAATCCATCTCGTTGATGGTCTTCCTCTTTTTCACTGACCACCTACTTTACCAAGCATGATGCCCTTCTCCGGGGACTGGTCCCTTCTGATAACGTATCCAAAATACATGAGACGAAGTCTCGCCATCCTCACTTCTAAGGAGCAGTGTGGCTGAATTTCTTCCAAGACAGACTTAATCATTTTTCTTGCAGTCCATGGTATATTCAGTATTCTTCGCCAACACCATAACTCAGATTTGGTCTTCCTTATTCATTGTCCAGCTTTCGCATGCATAAGAGGAGGTTGAAAATACCATGCTTGGATCAGGTGCACCTTAGCCCTCAAGGTGACGTCTTTGATTTTTAACACTTTAAGGAGATCTTTTGCAACAGATTTGCCCAAAGCAATATATCATTCGATTACTTGACTGCTCTTATACATTGATTGCAGATCCAAGTAAAATGAAATCCTTGACAACTTCAATATTTTCTCTGTTTATTGTGATGTTGCTTATTGGTCCAGTTGTGATAACTTTTGTTTTCTTTATGTTGAGGTGTAATCCATACTGAAGGCTGGAGTCTTTGATCTTGATCAGTAAGTGCTTCAAGTCCTCTTCACTTTCAGCAAGCAAGATTGTGTCATCTACGTATCGCAGGTTGTTAGTGAGTCTTCCTCCAATCTTGACACTGCATTCTTCTTCATATAGCCCAGCTTCTCTGATTATTTGCTCAGCATAGAGGTTGAATGAGTTTGGTGAAAAGATACAACCCTGACACACACCTTTTCTGATTGTAAACCACACCAAGCAATATCCCCTTGTTTTGTTCAAATGACTACCTCTTGGTCTATGTACAGGTTCCATATAAACACAAATAAGTGTTCTGAAATTCTCGTTCTTTCCAATATTATCCATAATTTTTTATAATAATAATAATAAAAAACAAAGTCAAATGCCTTTGCATAGTCAATGAAACACAGGTAAACATCTTTCTGGTGTTCTCTGCTTTCAGCAAGATTTATCTGACATCAGCAATGATATCCCTCACTCAATGTCTTCTTCTGAATCTGACTTAAATTTCTGTTAATTCCCTGTCAGTGTATTGCTGCAACTGTTTTTGAATGATCTTTGGCAAAATTTTACTTGCATGTGATATTAATGATATTGTTTGATGATTTCCACATTCTGTTGGATCCTCTTTCCTTGGAATGAGCATAAATATGGATCTTTTCCAGTAGGTTGGCCAGGTAGTTGTCTTCCACAGTTTCTTGGCATAGACGAATGAGCGCTTCCAGCATTGCATCCATTTATTTAATACCTCAAATGGTATTCCATCAATTCCTGGAGACTTGATTTTTACCAATGCCTTCAGTGCAGCTTGAACTTCTTCTTTCAGTATCATTGGTTCTTGATCATATGCCACCTCCTGAAATGTTTGAACACTGACCACTGATAGGAAGGAAAACTTTAATAACTAGGGATAAGTTAATTCTATTGCATCCTGAGTAATACAGATGTTGTAAACCAGCAACTTGTTTATAAATGTAATAATGGGAATGTTATTGATAATAATTTGAAGTGTAAATGTTTAATGGCATAGACATAAAATTCACAATTAAAACAAAAAAAAAATAAAAACTTTGAAATAACAGTTAGCCTGGAGGCTGAAAGGAATAACAACAACAAAAAAGAATTAGGAGTGTAGTTAAAGCATAAAAACACACTTCTTTACATTTATTGAATAGGGCTCAAAAATGTTCAGATAGGCCTGCAACATGACGTGTACTCAATATATGTTATTTAACAAATCTGTGAGTAAATATCTCCTAAGAATTCTTACTCAAATTATTTTTTAGTATTTGTAAGTGTGATAATAGCATTGCAATTATATATTTTTTAGAAGTTTTCATCTTTTAGTGTTATCTATAAAAGATTTTATCTATTCTTCTGTTTAAGATGTAATGATTTAAAGTTTGATATGTTCTTCAAAATAATATGGAGGACAAAAGCGGGGCTATATGAAACAAGGTTGTTGAAACTATATAAAGATATATAGGGGATCATATTATTATTCTGTTCACTTTTGTTTATGTTTTTCTACAATGCAAAATATTTTTAATGTAAAAAAATCATACCCATATATATTAGATAAGAAACTATTGCAAATCTGTTTTAAGAAAATACAGCTCACCTTCCTGGAACTTAGCTATATGGGAACCTCATCTATAGAGAATATAATTAAGAAGAGGAAAATATGCAAAAAAAGTGGGGGCTATCAGAGTCTATATGGCACAGTGGTTAAGACTCGACTGTTAACTAAAAGGTCAGAATTCAAATCCACCAGCTGCTCCTTGGAAACCCTAGGGGCAGTTCTAGTCCATCCTATATGGTCACTATGAGTTGGAATCGACTCCATGGGCAATGGATTTGGGATCAGAGTCTATTAGGACATCATAAGATAATATCCAGATACAGTCACTTGAACTATTTTAATAAAAGATGCTACTGAGCTATTTTTAAGAGAATTAGTAGTTAGCATTCACCGAATTATGGTCAAATGCTTGTTACCAAATTTTTTAATTTGGTAATTTATTTCAATTCTATAAGTCTTCATATCTTCAGATATAAAATGGATATTATAACACATACCTCAAAGTAGTCTAATGAAGTTTGCATGCAATCAAGGTTTTGGCTGGTATTTAGCAACTGTTATATGAATGGCAGCTAAGAATTTTAACCTTGATTATCTAGTTTCTGAGACTACAAAAAATTAAAGGCAGAAACAATTACATGATTTTCGATGGAAAGCAGCATCCTCACAGAATACCTAGTAGCAAAATATGGTCAGAAAAAAATCCACATAGGGAAATAAGCTAATTTATAAAGAAAGATAAGGAATCTGAGTATCTTTTTGCATAGGGACTCAAAACCCTACGTTCCTCACTAGAGTTGTATATGACCATCTAGAATTATTAAGAAAAGTTTTAGTTAGGGTAATTAATGCTAGCTGTTTTGGTTTTCGGGTTGTAACAAAAAACCTAAAATCTCAGAGGCTTAACACTACAAAGATTTGCTTCCCTCTCATGTCACAGTCTAATGTAGGTAAGGAGGTTCTCTTGGGTGGCTCTTCATCTGGGTTCCTTCTTTCTTTTGGCTCCGTCACATCCTGGAGTTTCCTTGGGATTCCCTTATTTATCCACTTCATTTGTGTAGTCAACGAGTGAAGAAAGAGAGCCAATAGAGAATAGTGTGAGATATTTTATGGACTATACCTGGAAGTGACAAACATCTTTTTCACCCACATTCCATTGGCCATGTGCCCAGCTAGCTAAAAGTGGCCTGGGAGATTAGCCTTCTGTACATCCATGATGTGGAAACCATCGACCATTGTTTCTGCTACAATTGACAAAAAGAGAAGTGATTTGTCAGTCTTTATACAAAAAAATAGGGTATATCTGTATGTCACCTCTGCATGACTGTGAGCTCTCTGACACTAGGGACATGACTTGGTCATCCCTCTGACTTCCAGCTAGTGCTCAGACAATAATTTCTGGTAAATAGATTTACCTATTTGTATGTTTGTTAAATAAATTAATTCAGAAAGCCTAGTTATTCGTGATGATATTTCTTAAAGATGCTGTATAACTTTATATTTATGGCATTATATTTTAGAAACTAGCCTGTCTGCCAAGTGTTAAAGAGAAAAAAAGTTGTAACCAAAACAATTGAGTGCATTAGTTGAGTAACAGAATCAATACAGTTTACTGTATTTGAAATATTAGGAACATTTGAGGCATTTTACCTAACCATATAAAATTTTTATATAATTATTCCTGGACAGTAGTTTTTATAAAGATAATAGAAATAAATAGGGGTTTTTATAAAATTCTAATAAAGAAACCTAGAAGTATTTATTCACCGCCTCCAAAAATTATCTGAAAAAGACTTTATTTTTCTAAGTGGTGTTTTCCCTCCAAAATCTGGAATCGTAGGATTGAAAGGGAGGAAGTCCCATTCTCATTTTCTTTTGATGATCAAGTGTTAAAGAGAAAAAAAGTTGTAACCAAAACAATTCAGTGCATAGTTGAGTAATAGAATCAATACAGTTTACTGTATTTGAAATATTAGAAACATTTTAGGCATTTTACCTTTTTATAAAAAATTATTCCTGGACAGTAGTTTTTATAAAGATAATAGAAATAAATAGGGGTTTTTATAAAATTCTAATAAAGAAACCTAAAAGTATTTATTCACCACCTCCAAAAATTATCTGAAAGAGGTTTTATTTTTCTAAGTGGTGTTTTCCCTCCAAAATCTGGAATCGTAGGATTGGAAGGGAGGAAGTCCCATTCCCATTTTCTTTTGATGATCAAGAGAAAAATGAGTAGAATTTGATTCATTAAAAAAAAAAAATTAGCACATGGAGGGCAGGAGAAGAGGTGGGTTTGCTGGTAGTGGGCATGATGGCTTGGTCATCAGGTAGCAGAATCAGCTATAGACCCGGTGACAGAGACTCTGAAGCAGTTCAAAATTTGAGTGAAACTCTGAACAATAACATAACGAAAAAGGACTGTTCATGCCAAAGTCATTTATAGGTCTCATGTTTGAGGATAATTCAGACTACTGATGAGTTATATACAATGACATAATTTGAAAAAAGAGATTGGAGTAAAAGATTTATATATATATATACACATATATATATATATATACATACACAGGAGACCTGGTGGCAAAGTGATTAAATGCCTAGGATCTCTATGATTCTAAATCCACTTGAAGGCAATGGGTTTTGGTTTTTATACATACATATATAAAAGTATATGTAACAAAGACAACAATAAAATCATTCACTCGGAGGTTTACATTGGAATATACTGAAAACGTAGATATATTCTTCATCACTATCATTGAATCTGGTGAACCTTACTTCAGATGAAGACTTTTATCACCTGTCTGTTACTTTTGTTAGTTGCTGTCAAGTAGATTCTGACTCATGGTAACCGCATATGTGCAGAGCAGAACTGCACCATAGGATTTTCAAGGCTGTAACCTTTCAGAAGCAGGTCACCAGGCCTGTCTTGCAAAGCATCTCTAGGTGGGTTTGAACCTTCAACCTTTCAACTAGTAGTCCAGTGCTTACCCATTCGTGTCACCCAGGGACTTACTACCTGTCTGCCACGTAGATTTTTAAAAAACAAAAACTGATGAACAAAGCACTAAACAAAAATTATTGATGGAAATAAATGATTATTTCCATTTATTTGAAATATTATAGTTCAGGAACTTAAGTGACATTTGGAAACTGGTAGAAAAGTTTGGGGAAAGTAGAGATATTTAAAATCATGACTAAAAATAGGTAATTTTTTAGAAGACTTTAGATTCACTATTTTCTTAAAAACTCAAAACCATATATTGCTAGAGTCCTAGGATTAAGCAACTGAAAAAGTTGCTGCCGAAAGATTTTGTCCATCTCAAAAGCAACAAACAAGGAAGCAAAAGATTTGGTGATAGAGATTGTGTTGTATATGAGAGATTGGTTATATATTGCCAGTAGTATTGGAAATCAGTGGAAATTCTAAAATTTATTAGATAAATTACATTGTTGACTGTGTTGTATTCCAAATTGAAATTATTGGTTGGGGTTAAGGGTTACTGACTTCTTTAATTTAATTAAGAACCAAAAGTAAGTTTTTCTCATGTCTTTTACCACCTAAAACATTTGTCATGGATTGAATTGTGTCCCCCCAAAATATGTGCCAGCTTGGCTGGGCCATGATTCCTAGTATTGTGTGGTCATGTACCATTTTGTGAT
Organism: Elephas maximus indicus; assembly: GCF_024166365.1. Classification (NCBI taxonomy): domain Eukaryota; kingdom Metazoa; phylum Chordata; class Mammalia; order Proboscidea; family Elephantidae; genus Elephas; species Elephas maximus. Next base: position 162,420,123 of record NC_064819.1, read on the forward strand.
GTGATGTGATTACCCTATATATTGTAAATCCTAACCTCTATGAGGTTAATGAGGCAGGATGAGAGGCAGTAATGTTAATGAGGCAAGATCAATCTACAAGATTAGGGTGTATTTTGAGCCAGTCCCTTATGAGATATAAAAGAGAGAATGAAGCAGAGAGGAGAGAGACCTCATGCCACTAAGAAGGAAGCACCGGGAGCAGAGAATATCCTTTGGACCCAAGGTCCCTGTGCTGAGAAGTTTCTAGACCAGGGGAAGATCGTTGACATGGGCCTTCCCCCAAAGCCAACAGAGAGAGAGACTTCGCCTGGAGGTGGTGCCCTGAATTTGGACTTTTAGCCTCCTAAACTGTGAGAGAATAAACTGTTTGTTAAAGCAATCCAATTGTAGTGTTTCTCTTATAGCAGCACTGGATAACTAAAATGACATTGATGCAGAATTAACTTTAGAATGCATGCTTATTATATCTCCTCTTACTGTTAGCATTTAGAAAGTTTAGCTCTAGAAAAAACTGAGAAATAATTTCCAAATATCGTTCAGCCTGCACACACACAGACACACATGCACATCCCCTTTAGGTAATTCAGTGTGGATCAGGAAGTTGTGTTATGGCTATATTTTAATGTTGATATAGATTGAGTTCTTTGGTATTAAACATTAGTCAAGTTTTTCTAATTTCTTTAAACTAAAAAAATCTAAAATGCCTTCATTTTCAGCCCATGTGGAGTTAAGTGTAAACTTTATACTGCTTTCTACTTTCATGAATAGAATTTAGTTGTAATAAGGTAATGGTGCAAATTTACAGTATCCATAAAAGCACTGTTATTGTATTGCTTTGCTTAATGCATTAGAAAGAGAGAACCACTTGGCAGATATCACATATCTACAAACAAACAAAATGCACTAAAATCAAAATTGCATTACTCTGGTCAATAATTTGTGTTATAATTTTTATGGCAAATATTAATGGAAAGAAGCCCTTAAATAAAAATGAGTCTGACGTTTTCCTTTTCTTGTTGCAGTCCTGATTGTATTTACATCCAGTCATTTATTTGCCATTAAAGAAGTAATGCTATGTTAATGTAAGGGGGGAAAAAATCAATGCTACTGAGATCAGTAGCTGTGGGGAAACAGTACAGCAGCTGGTTTGCAAACAGAAAGCCCATATAGATCAATGAAATTACAGGCTAAATCTGCTGATGCTCACAAACTGCTTTAGCACTGTGCTGGCTAACCTTTTTCAAGTTCAAGATCTCTAGAAAGCCAGTGATAACCAAATGGAAAACAGGGCAAAGGCAATCAGGAGATGATGACAATGTTCCCAGAGTATTTTACTGTGATATGTGATATTCTACATTTACTAGAATGGCTGTGCATTTTTAACTTATGGAAAAACCCTATACTCTGTTAGTGAGGCACATGAAGGGACTTCACACCCCAGAAAATCTCTACTTTCAGAAGGTTGTATATCTGGACCATCAGAAGGCTGCATAATACTTCACTAATCTGCTTGTTAAGCTAAATTCCAGAAAAGATTTGTCAGTGAGCTAACCTAGATTATATGTTGTGTTAGGTTTGATGATTTATATGTGGTCTCTAAAATTTTATTTATTTTAAAGAGAATGTTATATATGTTGAGCCTCAGCTTCATGATAATAAATCACCAATCAGAAACATGCACATTTAATATTTGAAAGAGACAATAAGCTTTGCATCCCAATAAAGCAATTTTTGTGTCAATTTAAATGCCATTAGAAAACGTTTCCTCCTATAAGTATTGAATGTTCATTTTTTCTTCTATCTAAGCCCTCTGTGGGCACTCAGCTATATTTTAACTACATTGCCTAAGACACGCACGAACATTAACATGAAGAGAGTTAACTGACACAATGAGAGGGACATTGATTTTCCCTGAAGAAAATCACTACAACAAGTTGATGGATACAAAAAGAAAAAAAAAATGGTAATTCAATTTAGAACTAAAAAGAATTGTTGACTTTGGCACGGCAACATCATTTTTTTTCTATCACCCAGAAAGGATAAGTGGCTTTCAAAGGTCACACACCTGTTAAATGGTAACATCTGAACTCAGATCCAGACACTCCTAGCTCAAAGGCAGTGCTTTCTCCACCACATGATGCTACCACTAACGCTGATTTGGGTGGGAAAAAAGGCAGAGTGCATGGAAGGCAGAAGAAAGTAGAATGAAGTTTTACGGAGGATGCTTTTATTCGAATGTACAAAGAAATAATAGTACTAAAATCGTAAGTGGAATAAAATTTATCACAAAATATTATTCTTACTAAATTCTTTCTAATCAAATTTTTGATAGAAGTACAAAAAAGTGGTACTTCTCTCTCCCTCCCTCCTTCACTTTTCCTCTTCCTTTTTAGCCATTCAAAGAAAATGCAAAACAAAAACCCAGGTTACAGGGGCAACCAAATTCTAGCCAATAATCAAGGATAACCACACTCTATCTCTTCTTCACAGACACACTGAGTAAAATATCCTGAGAGGCACTAAAAAAACAAAAAAAAAACCCATTGCCATTGAGTCGATTCCTACTCATATCGACCATACAGGATAGAGTAGAACTGCCCCATGGGTTTTCCAAGGAGCACCTGGTGGATTCGAACTGCTGACCTTTTGGTTAACAGCTGTAGCTCTCAACTACTTCACCACCAGGGTTTCCTGAGAGGCAATAGAAGTGCTTTATTTGACCCATAGTTCAGTCTTTATGTTGATTTAAATCATACTATCTCATTCTTCTAAGACAGTGGTATTTATAGGACTTCCTTACTATGTAATGGCAGAAATTATAAATAGCAATTGGCAACTCTAATAGTTTAATCTCCCATATTCTGTCTTGATTTTTTAATTCAAACTGATTTTTTTTTTTTTATATGTAGTCTGTAGGGTCACTATGAGTTGGAATGGACTCGAAGACATTGGGTTGGGTTTGGTTTTGGTTAAAAAACAGTACAGTTCCATAGCAGATGAGATAAACGTAAGTTATTTTCTTCTCTCATTTAAAGGACAATCATATACCTGAAATAACCCATTATATTTGGGGGGGTGTACACTTTAAAAATAGTGCCAAATTTAAGCAGAAGAGACATACAATCTCCTACGTAATTTTACAATAAGCTAAACATCTGAACAATATCCATAGTTTACCCGCTAATGTCTTAACAGATAATTTGAAACACTCCACATTTACCATGTATTACACTTTTAAACTCCATTTTGTAATCTTATTCTTATATTTTCAACTTTTCAAGTATGCTTATATCAACTTCTTGTTATCCTCATATCAATACTGTGAGTTTGGTAGGTTGCATATATTATTTCCAGTTCAGATAAAGAGACAGAGAGACTAAGTCACTTGCCCAAATACCCTGGTCAAGTAACTGACCAAGACAGATGAGCACTCATCTCCGCGGGGAACAAACTCTATTACATCATTACTGCCTCTCTTTTATGCTTTGAGTTGGGGTATAGAGGTAAGAGAAAAACTGAAAAATGAGGGGAAAAAATTCATCTGTGTTTTCTTCTTCTTATTGTACATGATTATACTGATCGTGACTCCCAGAAAGAAGCAAAGCACACAGTGCATTACAACTTCTGCCTTTAAACTTGGGTAAGGGAGTAATTTCATGTTTAAAAAATAGCTGTCGGGGCTTTATTTAAGGAGCAATGTGTTAATACTAGCAGAGCATCACAGAATCATTGTATTGTCCCAAAAAGAAGGTAAGAAATAGTTAAAGAATACAACCCTGTTTTCCTGTAGCTGTGTAGGATGGTTGGTGGAGCAGAACAGAACTATCATAGAGTTAATTGTACCTGCTGCGTGGGAGAGACATTTCCAGGTGGTGCTCAACCTGGACATTGTTCTTTTTTTCCCAGCTGAAAGCTAGAGCAGCCTCTATACCTCTCATCTCTCACACCCCCACCACCACCACCACCACCACCACCAAACAGCAGAGATGTGCAGAGCAGACAGACAGAAGGAAGACAAAGAGAAAGAATTGGCTTTAACTGACATTTAGCAGAATGCACACTGAGGAGAAAGAGACCTCTGTCAATTCTCAGCACTGTAGCAGCCTCCACTGCCTGCCCTTTCCATGTCCCTGACACATCGCCTTGCATTGTGCTGGAGATGATAGCTCCAATTTTAGGTACTGATCTATGGTCGTGGTCAAATGAAACACTACCTAATTTCACACCCTTCCATTCCATGGCTTTGGATTCCACCTCTTGCCTGCTAATGGGCCTCTTTCTTGTTGTGACCTGGTTGTACTTTCTTTTCTGGTATATGGATACCACTTCCCAATCTACTCTTGATTTTTTGTGCACATCCATGATTATGGGGACATTCACAGATCCCGGCGGCAGTTCCTTTCTCTGGTTGATTCAGACTTGCAGAACTGACAGCTGAGCTGACTCTCCCGGCACCTCTACTAAAGAGGGTAATCAGACATGTTCAATAGCACAGTAGGAATAACGATAGTAAGAACAGGTTTAGTTGAATAAAACTTAGTTTGAATTTGGCGACACTGTCAAGAAAAAAACATCTGAAATGTATTTAGTTTGGCTACCCAGAAGAACTTATCATTGGGACAAAACAGAGCAAGAAGCAAAGCACACAGTGCATTACAACTTCTGCCTTTAAATATTGGGTAAGGGTGTTATTTCATATTTAAAAAATAGCTACAGGGCTTTACAAAGAAATGTAAGCACAAATAGAACCAGCTATCATCCTAGTGTGGCATTTCCCTTGAGATATGAGGCCCAAAACACAAGCAGACAGCTGTATAAAAGGAGTGCTGAACTGTGTTCTCACTTGAAACACAGACCTGAATACTGGTGTCATTTCTCATTCTTCCACCACTGATGGACTTTTCTCATCCTAGTGACTCCTCTGATACTTTTCCTGAAAGTTCTGACTCTCTACCCTGCTCGTGCTGCTGTGGGTAAAATATTACCTGTCGCTTTTAGGAACCCCTAAGGAAAAAAAAAAAAAAAAATTAAAAAAAAAAATTTGTTTTTATGACTGGTTCAACCAACAGGCAAGATCTAGGCAAAGATAGCAGAGTAGTAGACTAAAGAGAACAGGGACAAAGACTTTCCTTACGAGAAAATTAATTTTATTTAATTTCTAGGCCAGACTTTGAGAACTGCTGCTTTATTCTCTTCCTTTGATCTATAGATCTTTTTTTTTTTTTTTGGCCAATACTACAGTGCCTTGATTACTGTAGTTTTATAGTAAGCCTAGAAATCAGTTGGTGTAAGTCCTCCAATTGTGTTCTTCTATTCAAAATTAAGTATTTTAGATCATTTGCATTTCCACGTAAATTTTAAATCAGCTTGTCGATTTCTACTAAAAAGCATGCTGGAATTTTTGTTGGGATTATGTTTAAATACAGATCAATTTGTGAAAAGTTGATATCTTAAAATTGTTGAGCCTTCCATTCCATAAGCATGAACAACTCTTCTTTAGTTTCTCTAAGCAATGTTCTATAGTTTTGAATGAAAAGATCTGGGACATATTTTATTAAAATTATTTCTAAGAATGTTATTTTACATGGTTATAAATGAATATTTAAAAATTTCCAGTTTCCAATTATTTGCTTTTAGTACATAAAAATACAATTGAGTTTTCTATTTAATAGACATTGATATATTTAATTTTTTTGAGGCTGTATTACTAATTGTAAACATTTATGATCAATAACAATGCAAATTTAAGATTGTTAATATTTTCTTGAGGAATTGATCCTCTTACCATTATGAAATGTTCCTTTCTAGCTCTGTATCTATCCTTCTTGTCTTTAAGTCTATTTTATTTTATATTCATATAGCTTCTTCGGCCTTCTTTTATGTTTATTATTTTCATGTGTGTATCTTTTTCTGCCCGTTAACTTTTAACTTAAGAATTTCTTTAATTTTAAAGTGTGTCTCTTATACACAGCATATAATTGATTCATGTTTTTTACCCATTCTGATAATCATTGCTTTTAGTTTTTAATTTCTAATAATTTTAGGCCTACAGAAAAGTGTCAAAACAATTCAGAAATTTCCCATGTACACTTCATTCAGTTTTCCCTAATGTTAGCATATTATATATCATAATAAAAACTAAGAAATTAACATCGAGATAATAGGCAACTAAATTACATTCTTTATTGAATATCACCAATTTTTCTACTAATGTCTTTCTTTGTTACAGGACCTAGTCAATGATGCTACATCACATTTAGTTGTTATATCCCTTTTTTTATTCCAATCTGTGACAGTTCTTTAAAGATGGCTGATGATACGGGAAGATGATAGAACCAAGTCATTCTGACATCTGTATAGCCTTCAAAACTTTTGATATGTAGTCCTATTTTATTTCTTTTTCTCATATGAGTAACCTTTTGAAGCTTCGGGTGCTTTCATTGATGATCAAAACTGAGAAGGCAGTACTATGTAGCAGATAGGAGCAGATTATATAAATTGAAATCACAACTTCACCACTTCTTAGTGGTATGGCCCTGGGTAAGTTACTTAATATCCTATTTGTCCACTTCTTCATCTCTGAAATGATAATGCTAGCTACCTCATTAGATGCTTATAAAGACATTAAAATATTTTCAGATTTTAGAAAATACATGGTACATAAAAATATTATTTGTTATAATTATTTTTTACCTTTATGAGCATCAGAATTGTAGAAGTGTTCTAAAAATTTCAACTAGGCAATGGTCCTTATGGAGAAGGGCACAACACGTGGAGAATGGCAATACTCGTAATGAACTTTACGCACATAGATGTCGATGGGGCAGATTCATTTATCATTATTCAAGTTCGGCCTCAGAGTTTCTTTTTCTCCTATTTTGTTTTACATACTTTTCTTTTTAACATATTGGGCCCTCTGCCTAGAATTGCCTTCTCTCTCTTTTCTGCTCAGAAAACTCCTTTGAGGTATATCCTTTAAAAAAAAAAAAGTTGCCCAATAATTTCTCACCACAGGACTGGAATGCATCCTGGTAGGGAAATGCATCAACACTTTGGAATCAGAGTGATTTTGAGTGTCAGCTCTGTCATTCACAAGGTGTGAACAGGTTACTTAACCTCTTGATCCTTATTCTTATCTGAAAATGAATAAAATGACATTTGTTAAGTGCTTAATTTAACAGGAACCTATTAGACACTCAGTAACAGTGAGTTCTCTTCTCTTCCCCTAGGCCTTTCTGCTATAATGTCTTCAGCACTGCCAGGGAGATCATGTCTGTCCCTCCCTTAGTGGTCATTCAAAACAGTCATAATACTCCATTTACCTGTTTTTCTTTACCACTGTGTTGACGTCTCCTTGAGGGCACAGACCTACATGTCTTATATCTATCTGTCCACCAAGCATTTTGTCCTGGCCGCTGTAGACTGTCTGTTTGTCTGAGGAGTGAATGAATACTATTTAACTTGGATTTTATTTGAATATATAATTTTCACTTACTAATGAAAACAATCTGAGTGTAGAGCAAAGACATTTAAATCAAATCAAATATCATAGGGAAAAACAAATACAAGGAAAAATTATTTTGTCTTATTCTGACTTTTTGTTTTTTTAGTAACGAAACATCCCCATGACCAGAAACCCTCAGGAATAATTCCTCTTGACTGCAGTAAGTACCTACTTTTGAGGAATAGAAAGCTGATGAGCTGCAGGCTTCCCCGCTGATAAATTCATCTAACAAGGCACTCCTGATGTGTTCTGATTTTAAGGCCAATGGGAACTCTATAGGTTGGTTTGCTGCTCCCTTTCCTGATAAAGCAAGAACTTTGAGATATACATGTTTATATTGGTAAATAAATTCTGGTGTGAAATGGGAATCCAAAAATCAAGCCCAAGCCTTTATAAACAGTAATAAACTGATCTTGTAGGCATATTGCCTTTGGTGCTTCTAGGACAGGTCTGCAAAGCTAAATTAAGGTGAAAAATCAACGGTTATCTGCACTTCTGGAGTTTAGCCAGACCTGAAATGACCTTTCTTGTGCTTCTAACAAGATAGTTGAAAGGTATTGGGTCCTTTGAATGGATTAATCTCTTTGAATAACTTATGTGTTTGGGGATTGAAACGATGGTATCAGAAAAACAAAAAACAAAACAGATCGGGGCAAAGCTTGCCAAGTACTAATCACAAACAAAATTATCTTTTTATTTGTACGTAGAGGAAGTAGTTGAGCAAAAAAAGAGCTAGGCTTGCTTCTTGAGGATGCTGGACAAATGTTACCAGCTGAGAGAAACAGCACGGTGACTCAGCTGCAATCCCTACATTCTACATCAAGGAAAGTGGTATGCAAATAGAAAGGACAGAGTGAGACAAAGGAGGGGTATCAAACCTAGGACCATGGCAAAGATGTAAGAGTACAAATAGATGTAATATGTGAGTAACATCTATGAATCAGAAAAACACATTTCATCTTAGGATACTGAAAGCTTGTAAAGATAGGATTACAGAAACATAGTAATCTTTTAGGAATGGTAAAAAGTCAGAAATGTAAATGACTCAGAAAGGAAGGCAGGAAAGGAAGGTGGGAGGGAGGGAGGAAAGAGAGGAAGGAAGAAAAGAAAGGGAAGATTGTAAACAAGCTAGAAGTTGAAAGGGTTTTTGGAAGAAGTTAAGATGAGCTATAGATACTGCTCTTGCAAACGTTGATATTTGACAGATTTCTATTCTGTATCATTTGAATCAGCTGGTCACTAATCTCTTTGAAAAAAGAAAACAGTAGTAACTAGGGACTGTAGATACATTAAAAACATTTTATTGGTAGATCAAGATAATTCTATTCTATGAATTATATTTTCTTCAACAAGGTGTTTGAAATTCTCTGTGATGTGCTAATGGATGAATTATCATGTGTAAGATAACGGCAGTGAATTTCTGACCAGCATCATAATACATTATGACAATTTAGAAATAACATATGTGTTAAGAGCATGAGGTCTAAATTCAGACCTGGGTTTAAATTATGTATATGACACTTAATATCTATATGGCCGTGGGAAGTACACTTAAATTTACTAAAACTGAGAAATGGAGATGACAATAGTACCAACCATCTAGAGTTACTCTGACGATTAAATATGATAACCGACTCTATGGCACCTAACAACAGCAATATATATAAATCACGCAGCTTAGTTGCTGGCCCATAGTAAGAACACAATACTTAATAGCCTATAGGGGTGACATGATAGGGATCCACAAAGAGTACTATGGAGGCAAACAGGAGGGCAACTAATCCTTTTCTGGTGTAGGAGTCAGAGTTGCCCAGAGGAGAAATACGGGGACAGATAGTGGGAACACCTGTACACAGGCACAGGGTAAATGTCCTGATGTATTTCCTCAACTGCAAGTAGCAGCTATAGCTATAGCTATAGCAGGAAATAGCTGAGGAGATGAAGTGTAGTGAAAGATGAGGCTGAACAGGGAGCCAGGGGTCACATCACACAGGGCCTTAGATATCATGTTCAGGAGTTTAGAAGTTAAGCATATGGTATGAGAAGAGGTATGCAGGAAAATTGAAAAAAGTGGCGGTAAATAAAATGTAAACTTGTTTAAAGCGCCTACCCCAATGTTCTAGGTACTTGAAAACATTTTAGTGAATATAACATTAAACTGTAGGTGGCTAGCCAATTCGAATGGAATAGCTATGCTGATTCTTCACTGAAACTAACATATACCCAAAGAAGTACCTCATATATGCTCAGAAGGTCAAGAGATACTTGTTCACCAATAACTGTAAAGGAGTTCTGCTTTTGGCATTAATCTTGAGTTTCATTTTTGTTAATGAAGGTTATTTCACCAAATGTAAATGATGGCAATTGGTGAAGTCCCTGCAAGAGGGTTTGCATATGACATGGTTCTGAACCTTATGCAGCACACATTCATGTGCTAGACTGAAAAGAGAATTAGACATTAGTGACTTTTAAGAAAGATCACTAATGTAAGACAAGACTCAGTCTTCTTGGGTAGGATATTTCTACTTCAAAGGGAGCCTTTGAATCCTAGTATCTTCTTTGAACCTCTTTAAGTTAGCATCAAAATTTAAAGCAGTGGGTTTCCATCTTGCAAGTAACTCTGAGCTCTTCAAACTTCAGAGAATGAAAGAAAAGGATGCAATACTAATCTAATTTTGAGGATTTTTGTTTATTATGATATATTTTGAAAATATTACATAAATATATTATTAGAAGAAATTGTTCATAACTTGACTATGGTCTGAACGGACTATGGCGGCAATAGTAAAACAAGAAAATGAGCTAAGTAATCTATGTGTCTGTATTCAAAGTCTGTTCTTTCCCCTTCCTTAACTTGCACAGCCTGTCTTCCTGAAAGTGGAAGGTAATACATTGGAAGGAAGGTATTTGAATTTATTTTCTTCATTCTAAAGTGGTATATCCTAAACCAGCTTTTGATTAATGTAGTTCGTGTACAAAGGGTATGATGACGTTTTCATCTACTCCTTCAACTGGAATAAAAGATTGTAACTGCATACCTTGTGTTTATATAAAGCTGTGCTTTTTACTACCTTTGTTGCTGCTTATACTTTGGTGTTTAGTCCTAAGTTTGAAGCTTTTAAAATCTTAGGTTTATAAATTAAATGGTAAGTTCTAGAGCTCCAAGGCTTGTGTCTGATTCTTTACTCTTTCAAGTTGTTACTCTGAATAATATAGTAACCTTTCTGAGTTCCACATCACCCCAATATGAAATAGGCCATAGATAGTGTCAGGAACCTCAATTCTGAGAGGCTAGTTCATATTTCTATAGGGCAATTGTATTATCTGTAAAAGGTCTAAGGGTTTTTTTTGAAGGGAAAATGGCCTAATGTGAGTAATACATTGAATAACACATAGTAGGTGCTCAATAAAAGGTTTACAGTAATGATAGTAAGAGCTGCTTTTCCTACTTCCCAGGTTAATTATACAGATCTGAGAGTCGCAGAACGGAATTTCAAATTCTCATGGATTCCAGGTTTCTGGAGCCATGGAGGCCGGATGGACCTTTGAAACTATTGCTCTGAAATAATCTTTAAACCGTAAACCAAAAATATCCCCTGAAATTTTCTTTAAACCAAGTAATAGTTTAGCTAAATTAATAAAGAGTGTCTGTCTTGAGCATTGTGTTCTTTTAAGAACTAGATATACTGGATCGAACTGACAATAACAACTTGAAAATATTACCTAAGAAACTTAAGGGGCAGTGAGTTTATGTTAAAGGGGGAAGAACAATTCAGAGAAAGATGGTGAGAATGGTTGTACAACTTGAAGAAAATAATCAATGTCATTGAATTCTACATACAGAAATAGCTGAATTGGTGAATACTGTGTATATTCTCAACAACAACAAAAATAAAATTAAAAGAAAATGTGATGCTGTGGGGACATGGACTTGTCTATATGTTCACCAGAAAATACCCATATACCCCAAAACCCGGTGCCGTCAAGTCGATCCCAACTCATAGTGACCCTAAAGGACAGAGTAGAACTGCCCCATAGAGTTTCCAAGGAGCGTCTGGCGGATTTGAACTGCTGACATTTTGGTTAGCAGCTGTAACACTTAACCACTACACCACCAGGGTTTCCACCCATATAAGAGGTGCTAAATATTTGATGAATGAATGAATAAAAATTGAACATACAAAAATTGGGCAATCTTCCCCTTCTCTGGAAAGAATATGTTGTAAGGGTAATAATATTTGGTAAAACATCAAAAATCTTAATTCAGTATCTAATAATGCTGTATAATGGTTGATGATTTGAGACAAGAAATTACACCTTTCAAGACTCACTTTCCTTTTCTATAAAATGAGTATAATGTGTGTGATACTATATATTAAATTTTTATTCATCAGCCTTTTTGGGGGAGAATGTTAGCAACAGCTAAATATTTTTTTAACTGTTATTTTTAAATAGCAAATACATTGTTATTAGGGATAGAAATTAATTATGAAGTTGTTTTACATTTTATAAGATTAGAATTAGAAAAATTGAATATTTCATTTCGTTTCAGAAGTGTTCTTGAGGACATTACAGTTAGCTATTGCCCAGTCTGATGTATTAGGAGTTGTATGCAAATGCTATGCATTAGGGAAATTCTAGACAATTAGAATTATATATGCATCTCAGCTTTATACTACAACTAGAAGGGATTCTGTATGCAATATTTGCTACAACAATGTGGTCATAATACCACAACTGGTAGGATTAATTAAGTACAATATGGCACACGTGATATTCAAAATACATCTATAAACTGGAGGGTAGGCTTATGGACGACTGTCTAAGAATTGACAAGTGCTAGATTTCATGATAGCTCCTCATCCTTGGCACACTTGCCTGTTACCTGATAGCTGCCACATGTGGCTTGGCATGCTGGTTGTCTTAGTTATCTAGTGCTGCCATAACAGAAATACCACAAGTGGATGTGGTATTAACAAAGAGAAATTTGTTTTCTCACAGTCTAGTAGGTTACAAGTCCAAATTCAGGGTGTTGGCTCCAGAGGAAGGCTTTCTCTCTCTGTTGGCTCTGGGAGAAGGTCATTGTGCTCAATCTTCCCCTGGTTGAGGAGCTTTTCAGGCATAGGGACCCTGTGTCCAAAGGACAGGCTCTACTCCTGGTGCTGCTTTCTTGGTGGTATGAGGTACCCCTGTCTCTCTGCTTGCCTCCATCTTTTATGTCTCATGAGATTGCCTCAAGACACAATCCAAACCTGCAGGTTGAATCCTGCCTCACCAACACAACTGCAGTCCTTCCTCCCTAATTAACATCATACAGGCAGGATTTACAACATACAGGAAAATCACACAATACGAGGAATCATACCCCAGCCCAGCTGATACACACATTTGGCGGGGGACATAATTCAATCCATGATACTGGTGCTTTCTAGTGACCCCTGCTGATTCTCATCCAAGTGATCATTGATCAGGCTGCTCTCTGAGGTTGAATTTTTATCAATAGCCTACAATTCAAATTGCTCTACCAATCTTCACATGTGACCTAATAGTGAACACAAAAATATTACCTGTAGTTCATGGAGGATTTTAGCTTGTTCTTCTGACTGTGCACACACTTACAATAAAACAGAACTGATGCTTCATTTCCCTCTGTGTTGTCCTTTGCTATCCTTGAAAAAGAGTGGGAATCAATGAATAAATCACTTAACAAATATTTACTGAGTGTCTAGTTTGTGCCAGACACTGTAGTAGGTATTTTACATGGACCGATTTGAAATGATTATGCAATTCCTTTTCGATTTGGATTATTCTTACAAGGGTTTAGGCTGGCTATTTGAGCAGCTTTCATAAAGTAGAGTTGTGCATTTATTGTTTCATATTCTTGATGTGTCTGCTGGATAGGTCAACAATCCAGCTGTTTGTTGACTATTTATGGGGTTCCCTAGAAAACAGAGCCTGAAGAAGAAAAGCTTACTCGTTAACACTTTAGGAGGGTGGGAGGGTTGGTGGGAAATCTCAGTGCAGCAAGAAGAATGAAAAAAGGGAAGTGAAGCAGAGAAGGAGGGAAAGAACATATAATGTCCTATTTTACCAAGTTGGCCATAGGTTCACAAATATCCACAACCAGTTGCTTGGTCCTGGAGCTGTCTCAGGATAGGCAGTAGGGAACTACTTTGCCTCAGACAAGTGAGCGGGTAGTATGTAAAGAGAGAAAAATTTCTTTGCCAGTTTCTTCCGTTTTTCTTCTCTCACTGGCTCAAGCTCAACCAAGCAACTGAGCTGGTTAACACTTGAGACGTTGCAGGTCAAATCCCACAGGGGAAGCCCTCTGAGGACCTCTGAATGTTTGTTAACATCCCCTCAGTTCTTTCTATGTTTCCCAGCCCCACCTAGCAGTCATGAGGGAAGCCTAACCCAATAGCCAGGAGCACTGTGCTTCCCCTGATTTGGGAAGTAGTGGGTTACCAGGCCACTAGAGGGTTTGCATCTCTCATTGGGGATTGAAGGGTGTAATGTAAAGCCTGACTAGAGTTGGTCTTTACCCTGAGGAAGCTGAGACAGCTGACTGGGGTCCTCCATCCAGTAAGTCACTAAGTGTCTAGGAGGCAGGTGGGGCCAAGCAAATGTGGGGAGGCACATTAGTTAGACTGGATATAGTTGGGCTTTTTTAGTAGCCCTGATATAGAAGTAGGATACAAACAAGAAATTGATGTTTAATGCGGATCTACTTATGCCAGGGTCTAAGTGAAGTTTTTTTTTCATATACTTTGTCTAATAAGCCTGTTAATTTTTATATATTATCATGACTTAAATAAATCTATAACTATAAATATTTTTTAAGGACAAATCAAAACAGAAAACACTTCTCCCATCTCATATTTTCACAATTCCAGCTAAACTATATAAAGAAGAATGCAGCATCTGGATTAGAGGAAGACACATTAATGACCTGTAATATGCAGATGGCGCAACCTTGCTTACTGAAAATGAAATGACTTAAAGTACTTGCTGATGAAGGTGAAAGACTACAGCCTACAATATGGATTATATACCCGAACATAAAGAAAATGAAAATTGTCATGACTGGACCCATAAACGACATCATGGTAAATGGTAAAGAAATTGAAATTGTCAAGATTTTATTCTACTTGGATCAAAAATCCCCATGGAAGCAGCAGTCAAAAAATCAAACAATGTATTACATTGGGAAAATCTGCTGCAAAATATCTCTTTAAAGTGTTTAAAAAGCAAACATGTCGCTTTGATGACTAAGATGCTCCTGACCCAAACCAGGGTACTTTCAATCACCTCGTATGCTTGTGAAAACCCTGACAATGAAAAAGGAGGACCAAAGAAGAATTAATACACTCAAATTGTGGTGTTGGAGAAGGATAAAGAATACACCTGGACTTCTAGAAGAATGAACGAATCAGTCTCAGAGCAAGTACAGCCAGAATACTCCCTAGAAGTGAGGAAGGTGAGATTTTGCCCTGCTTACTTTGAACATGTCATCAGGAAAGACCAAAAAGAAAGCCATCATGTTTGGTAAAGTAAGCAAAAAAGAGGGAAATCCTCAATGAGATGGATGGACACAGTAGCTGTAACAATGGACTCAAACATACCAATGATTGTGAGGATTACGCACGACCGGGCACCATGTCGTTCTGTTATACATGAGGTCACAACGAGTCAGAGCTGACTTTATAGCAACTACCAACAACAAGTTTAACTTAGCCAATCCTTCCAAATATATCTGGCAGTAATTAGTGCCCCCCACCGCTGTTACTTGCTTGGGAATCAGGAGTTGTCTCAGGCCTGGCTTCCTTCCAGTACTTTAACCTAGTTCTATAAAGTATAGCTAGCTCTGTTTGTACACACTGTTATAGTTCCCAACTTACTAGTCCCTGTAACAACCCCATTAAAAAAAACCCATTACAACTCCTAAAATTCACTGCATCTAATCTTTTCCGGTACTTTCCTCCTTTTCTAACTCATCTCCTCCTTTTTTAGTGGACTGGGAGTTCCTTATCTCCAAGACTGATCTGTCCACTCATGCCCTAGCTCCCCCTGTCATCATCCCACTTCTTCTGTTAGCCAGAGACCTTCCTCCATCCCTTCTTCCTTCTGTACCTTTACCACTACCACTTTGCTGTTTTTTTTCTAAATCCAATAGACATCATTCAGTCTTCATTTACTTGAACACTTTACAAAATCTGACAATGTTGAAGTTGTCTCCTTTCCCTCATTTTCCTTTTCTTCCTGTATCTTCTCACCCTCATTTTAGAGCTCATCTGCTTTCCCATTCATAAATGCTTGTGCCCACAGGTTTGGCCTTTGCTCTCTGCTGGTCTCACATTGTCCTTGGAAATCACATCTAATTACAGACCATAAGATGATGATTTGTTGAGTCTGCAGCGTCAGTTAGAATTTCTCATGAACTCCAGTTCTATATATTTAGGTATCAACTGGGCATTTCTACCTGGATACAGGGAATACAAACTCAATATAAGAAACTGTAACAAAAATGAATTTGTTATCTTTTTTGTAAATCCGTGGTTCTTAATAGTGGACAGTTTGACCCCCAGGAGACATTTGTCAATGTCTGGAGACATTTATGAGGGCCACAACTAGGAGGTGGGTTGCTATTGGCATCTAATGGGTAGAGGTCAGTGATGCTGCAAAACAGCCTGCAGTGTACAGGATAGCCCCCCCAATAAAAAATTAATAGCCCAGTGTCAATAGGGCCAAGGCTGAGAAACCCTGCTCTAAGCTTACTTTATGTATTTCCTTATTACGTGGGAATAGCATGTTAATCTGCCATGTCACATGCACTAGAAATCTACAAGTCACAAAATGTAGTTTGGAGTGAAGCCTCCAAAGTAGGCACCCTGTTTGGAATCCCACCACTGCCACTTACTAATTGTGTGAACTTTGGCAAGTCACTTTAATCTCTAGAGTTTCCTCATCTGTAAAAGGGAATAGTAGTAATTCTTCCTTCATAGAGTTGTACTGAAGATTAAAAAAGTCAGATAATTAGAGTAGTGCTTGGCACCTAGTAAGTGCTCAGTATATATCATTTACTATTTATATTCTTATTATACTGACTCTACCTGACCAACCCCTTCTCCCTTGCCTTTTCAATTACCCTCACTGTTAACACCTTATTTTAGATATCCTTTGTATTTCCTTAAATATTGCAGTAATTTCCTAATTATCAGCCTTGTTCTGCTCAAAGTCTTCCTCTACATACTTAGAACAAGGTGCTATTTTTAAAGTTGTTCTCAAATATAAAATCCTTCAGAAGATTTCTTTGCTTATAGGAGAAAGTCTAAATTTCTCAAACAGCATGAAAAGCCATAGAGAATAATTTTTCTGCTCACATTATTATTTTCAACATTGATGCACACCCTTCTTATAACTTGCTTTAAAATTTTGTTAAGCTGCTTGTTATTCTCTGAGTTCAACATGCTTAAATTTTATTCACAGGAAACCAGAACAAATGACAGCAATGAAATGCATGTTACTTAATTAAAAAAATATTTATTAAGTGCCTAATGTATAGTCAGCTGTTACAATAAATCCTCTGGTTATAAAGATAAATTAAAGATGATCCCTGTCTTTAAATAATTTGAAGTCTTATTTTTTCCTGTTTATGCTTGTTTAGTTTCTCTTAATTTTTAAATAAAGTTTCTAATTTTTCATATCAGACTTATTTTGTAGAAGTTTTCATTCACGTCTTGGAAGTGTACTGCTATAGTATTAATAACATGGGAAATATGAGTTAATTTTTTAACATTGGAACACCCCAGGCAAATAGCTATAGCTCTGCAGGAGGGTTCCCTGAGGGCCTGGGATCATGATCAATTATTAATATCACATAGCTTATCCATTGATAGAATTGGTACAAATTCTAGACCATATTTTGCCATCTGGACCAGAATTACTGAGGCTGCCCAGAACTATGCATTCTGTTACTTTCCTAGTCTATCATATCAGTTGGTTAGCTGCTTTTGGGAACTTTTACTTTTTTTTTTTTAACATTGGGACTAAAGCAAATCTGTCATTTTTTTTTCTCTCTTGAATCATTCCGCAACAGCCCACCCATATTCTGCAACAGGGATATTGTTAATATTTGATCTAGGCACCTGGCCAAGATCCACTAGACTAACAGTGAACTTGAAAGGTGACCAGGGACCTGATGTTGAAGTTATTTCATTGCAATGAGAGAAAATGATCCATTTAACATTTCTGAGATTAATGACTATTTTCTTGGTGTTAAAAGGCCATCAGTAAGAGTTTGCATTTTAATTCTGTAGCACTTAATATATTTAGCAATAAAGCTGTAGATCTAAATAAAATATATTTTGAAACTACATTAGACTCTAAAATTTAATCTACTTTAAAACTTTTATAAACTCTTTGAAATGTCTCTCTGATGATGCCACATAAATTGTTCAAAGCAAAAAATAAATAAAAATGATGTGGAAAGTGACAATTCATCCTTAAACCAACTCTACATATCATGAACATTATATAAAGCCAGGGTGTCATGGTAATTATCCATTATGCCCCAGAATCTGAGTGATTTATGAGCATATTAATTTAACTTAAAGCTCATCCTCCACTGTATCTTAACCCCATAAACATGATTCACTTGTCTACTATAGTGCTTAATATTAACCGAACAACCAAAACAGTGGAGTGTCTTGTATGCTGTCTTTATTTTCTTTATGTAGTCTACAGTATAAGTGAAGTTGACATCATTATTAAATGAAATCTGATGCATAATTAAATGTGTGCCAATAACAGCAGTCTTATTAATGTCTTTGGCATCATTAATTTAGGTTTTCCCTCTTCTTTCATTAATTTGAAACAACCTCTTCTAGTACTTGGGAACACTTCTAGAACTGTCAAACTTTTCTTCTGCCAGCCTTCAAAGGTCAAAACTAGCTGTGACACCTAAAATTCAAATGTAATTAGTTAGAGATTTACAGGGATTGTATGCCAATCTTCCAGTAGCTTAGAAGTGACGTGGTATCTAACCTTTGGTGGCCCCAGGAGACATTCAGATAGATGTGAAGATAAATAGAAAATACAACTCACCACATCTACTGCTGGTCTGCCTTTTAGATTTTATTTCCTGGCATGGATTTTAGAATTTGTATTTTTGTACTTTCTCTTGATTTTAAGAAAAAAACCTCTCCCATAGTCTCCTAGCACTGAGTTGGTATTCTTATTTAAAGCTTAGCTCACATGGTGTATACTTGGATCATTACACTGAAAGACTTGTACAGTCATGATTTTTAATGAAGCATGTTTGAATAATTATGCTAATTTACAAAGCACTAGAATCCAATCAAGTGATCAAAGTTTTCATGATTGCTATCATGTGTTCCTAACCCCCCTCTGCCACCCTCACAATTTGCTGCATGTAGAAGTCTTTCTTAGAAAAGCATTTGGAAATGGACGTTAATCAAATGCTGAGCATTAGAATTTTTTTTTTTAACAAGGATCATAATTGCACTTCATGTTATGCCTCTATGGAGGACTATATGCGACTGCAAAGGTAATATTGTTCTGCCATGCTCTCACCTAAATACCACCTACAATCAATACTGCATTCTGCCTTGACAGAAAGCTGAATTTTTATCTGCTAAATGTGTGAGCTTGGGGCAGTGATATGTCTGAAGTGGTTTAAATCAGAAATGTGATGTGCTGCAAAGAGAGTTGATTGACATCTTTGTTTATTGAAAAGTATTACATGAACAACAAAACACACGCAAAGACTGAACACTCCATTGTAAAATGCAGCTGTGTTATTTTTCAATCCTGTGTGCTCTACCCCTTTGAAGCTTGTCTGATGTAATAAAGCCGGAGGATATAAAACAAACAAGAATCTCCTTTGATTCAACACTCAAAAATTTAGACAGGGGTAATTTTATTTCATTTTTTTTTGCTTGGGGTAAAATCTCTCCCACAATACTCTCCCTGCCTGAGCATCCTGTAAGAATATTTACTTAAAAAAAAAAAAAAAAAAAACCTTCCATTTAAAAATTGTGTTCTTATTTTTATGAACTCAAATATAAATTCAGAATTATTTAATAAGAAAACAAATTGGAGAGCATTGACTATTTTTATGTATCCTCTATAAGTGAGAAAAAGGACATTAATGACACTAATCTTAAAGCGCTAAGCATGCAGAATAAGAAATTAAGTTCCCTCTAAATTTTATGTTAGAATAATTATCCCCTTCAATGCAATTTGCCCATGTTTTATTAAAGCTTTATTATGTCAAGGTAAATAGAGGTTAATGCTGCTGTTACTTCCTCCAATGAAGTATTATCTTTAATCTTGCTTTAATAAAATAGTGGTAAATTGCACAATAGGGGTAATCACCACAGGCTAATTTACAGAGTTGTAAAATCCTTTACCAAGTATATACTGTAGTTAAAAATAGAAGTAGTCTTAAGAAAACACAAATTGCAATGTAACTTGGAGGAAGTTAATTTTAATTGCTTACTTAATTAAATAGATCTTTATTGAGTACCTACTATGTGTAATGCATTGTGTTGGTTGTGCAGAGGGTATAAACCTGTATCCATTGTCATCAAGTTGATTCCAACTTATAGCAACCCTACAGGACAGAGTAGAACTGTGCCATAGGATGTCTAAGGAGTGGCTGGTGGATTCAAACTGCCATCCTTTTGGTTAGCGCTCCACAGAGGGTATAATGGTATATAAATTAAGAAGCCTATGACTGAATACTTGCCCCAATACCTAAAAATAAATAACTGAATAGACTGAAGCCTACCTTCATAGAGGTATGGACATTAAGAAGAGGGAATGGTCACTTTAGGAAGGAAGTTAAGAAGGGATCAACTGAATTGGGTCTTGAAGAATTGGGTAAGCTTGGACAGGTGTCATGAAGTGGAAAGGACATTTTAGTCAGGGAAAATGGTGAGAGAAAGGACTAGGGTAGAAAAATTCCAGATGTCCAATCAATACAGCCTTATCTGGTTCAGTTAATGCTGAGATTCAGGACTGAAAGACCAGTCAGAGACTAGTGCCACAAGCTAGGGGAGAAGCAAGGCCTGTAGATGTTTTAGATTGGACATGCTTGAAGAAGAAAATTGCACTATATATATTGTATGTATTACTGAAGCAATATACTGTAAACATTATAAAACAAAAACAAAACAAAACCCATTGCCGAGTCGATTCCAACTCATAGCGACCCTATAGGACAGAGTAGAACTGTCATATAGGGTTTCCAAGAAGCACCTGGTAGATTCAAACTGCCAACCTTTTTGGTTAGCAGCTGTAGCTCTTAACCACTACACCATAAGGGTTTCTGTAAACATCATGAAACATACAGAAAAATAGTAAAGAAAAAGGATTTTTTTTTTTTTAAATTTCTAAGTTGAAATCCTAATATTCACTTTCCACCCTCAATAGATCATCTTGTATTCTTTAAAGCCCAGTGCCATACTAATAGTGGTAAGAAAATAGAGGAATTAGAATACAGACGGGCAGGAAAACAATTATAAATTTATAATGTTAGATTTGCTTGAGAGAGAAGAGTCAATGGATGCTCCAAGAATTTGAACTTGGGATACTGGCAGACTGTAGCATCACTAGTAGTAAGAGGCAAGTAAGAAGGAAGAGAGTTCATAGTGAAAACGTCAAATTTTGTTTGGAATGTGTTGAATTGGAGCTTTTGGTGTGGTATCAACATGAGAGGTGGCATACAACTGGAAATTATCGGAGTTCAGGAAATGGTTACTGCTTTGGTTGTTTCGATACATCAGACAATCAAACAAAATTAGTATTTTTTTTTTTTAAGCCACCATACTGTTTGAGCACATTTGTTAATTAAAGTGAAATGAATAGGAATTCAAACCTAGTCGTTCTCAGCATACCATAAACAAATCAGATAAGACTTTTTAAACCATTTAGGGTAGGTTGGAGAGCAGAAGGCTTCATGTAGATCACTGCGTGCATGATTAAGATAAGCAACACACTAAGTTTGTTTCAAACTCTTTCTTAGGTAAGAGTCCAATCCCATAATGTTGAGCCTCATTCTTCTTGAGAGTATGTTGGAATGAGCCATCAGTTGAGAGCATGTAGTTTTGCCTTCTCTTTTTTTTCATTACCAATTTTAAATGAACTAAAATGTAGAGAGGAACAAAGGTTTCTCATCTTTGACAAATCATATTTTTTGAAAGTGGAATATGAAACAGGATGGTACTCATCATACATAAGCAATATGAACAAAATACAAAATGTGCCCAAGTTGGTCTGGTACTTATTTATTTTTTTCCCTTGTTGTCTTTACAGTTATTCTAGCCCATCCCAATTTAGTCTTCATTTTTCTTGATGAAAAATCTCACAGGTATTCAAATATGTATCAGGAGTATTCTAGTTTGCTTCAAGTTATCTCTCTCTCCCCCACCCCCTCAAAATGTTATTGTCTTAAACTCTTCAGGCTTTCTCTGAAGCATGGCAGTGGTTCTTAGTATAATCAGAAAATTCACAAAATATAAAATGTTTCTTTTTTCTTTTAGACAAGGCTGAAGGATCATCACTACGATCATTCACAAAAGTTGTTTTGATCTTGCTGCTTTGGTGAAGTGGTATTTCTTACCTTTGAGCACCTGTGCTACTGAATAGACGGTCTGATTGCAGGACCTCACGCCATGAAAGTCTAAAGGACACTTGCCTCTATTCTGCTTTTCTGAAGTCTAAGAGGGAGACCTTAGCTCTTTCAGCATGAAACTATAGTCACTTCCAGAAATGAAAAGATTTAAGCAGTCCTTATAGGGACTTAGAAAATTCCTGTGGAATTATTCAGGGATGTGCACAAAGGGTATGGAGAATCAAACGTAAATGCTGTTTCCCTTTAATTTTCCTGTGGGTTGTATTCTAAAGCAAACAACTGTACTTTGGGTGAATTTTGTGGATGACGCTCCATTTCCTTCTGTCTTTCACAACTCTCTGTGACAGTAAGGGGTATATAAAGCTCTGAGTGAAGATCTGAAGCTGTTATTAAAATGGAAATACTCAAAGCAGGTAGAAGTCTATGAGTGTCTGTCCTGGGGACACATTAATGCATTTGGAAGGATGTTAAAGCTTAACATAGAGACGAAACAGTTCTAATGGCAAAGTGTAAAACTGCTTAACAGAATTACACCTAGAATGCTGTGTATTAGGTCTAAAACTCCTCTATTCTTACATTTAGAAGGCTTAGTGGTGCAGTGGCTAAGCACTCGCCTGCTAACTGAAAGGTCGGCGGTTCAAACCCAACAGCCACTCCACAGGAGAAAGATGTGGCGGTTTGCTTTTGTAAAGATTTACAGCCTTGGAACCCTGTAGGGTGGTTCTACTCTGCCCTATAAGTTCTACTCTGTCCTATAGGTTCAGTATCAACTCAACGACAATGGCCGGGTAGTCTTATATTGCTCAGAGTAAAGCTAAATGTTGGTTGGAGTGCTGTTACTGTTTTACACAGTCTTTTTATTTGAAGCTTTAGCTTTCTTAAGTGCAAAAATTTTGCACAGGTCTCTGCTTTTGTAGAGTCAATTGACTGTAGTTCTCACCCTATGAATGAGATTTAAATATGTGCCATGTTTTACCATGTTTTAATCAGTGTGTTAAGGTAGAGTGCATGCTATGAACTAGAAGCAGAAAAGAAAGAGGCGTGGTGAAAAGTTAAATCAGCACCAAGAAAGGTTGCATGTTTATGTTCACAGGGAAGGACCTGACCCTATGCATATATAAAAACATGGGATCCACTCAATGAACAGTCCTTCTCAGGCTGTAACACAGGCAAAATGGTGCCAAGCCAACTGTATGATGTTGTGGTTAGCTGCCATAGAGTCAGCCTCTGACTCATGGTGACCCCATGCACAACAGAATGAAACTCTGCCTGGTCCTGCGCCATCCCCCATGATTATTGCAGAGCAGGCAGTTGTGATCCATAAGGTTTTTATTAGCTGATTTTTTGGAAGTAGATCACCAGTCTTTTATTCCTAGTCTGTCTTAGTCTGGAAGCTCCTCTGAAACCAGTTTATCCTCATAGCAACCCAGACAGATAAGTGGTGCTTTCACATAAAGTCCATTGGCCCGGAACCAAATCCTGGTCTCCTTCATGGAAGACAAGAATTCTACCATCCAGTGCCTCATAACTGTGTGATAATTGGATTTTTGCATAGTCTAGATGAGTCACTATTATGTTGTAGTTGTGACTGATTTCTAAATCTCACTAAAAAAGGAAGAGTGGTTTTGATTTTTACATCCTTCAAGAGACCACCTAAAATTCTAATATTAAATAGCATGTCATGAACACAGAACAGTACAAAAACACTGAAAAAAATCCCTAGTTGTACAACTAGATGGTCTAAAACAATAGAAAATAAGGCTTCTTCGCTTGAAGAGCTTACAGTTCATCTGAGGCGATGAAATATGTGTTACAGTATAAGAATATTTAAAATGTCACATATGAAGAAGTACAAAATACCATACAAATGAAAAACAAAAGTACTATGAAGACACAACGTAAAAGAGTGGTTCAGAGTTGGAGGACAGTTTACAGAAGATAGCTTTTGAGCTGTTTCATAGATATAATTTAGGGAAAAGGTCAAGAAAAATGCTGTATGTGGGAGAATGACATCTATTGCACAATTGCATAAAATATAAAATCTGTAGAAGGTTGAATAGTCACAATATTTGGGTAATTAATCTTTTTATATTAGGACAATTTTATTTTCTTGTAATTACCTATATTCCAGTGAGATTTTGGAGTGTCCTAATTAAGTTCCCAAGGTGAACATGAATACCACTTTGGGTTACTTCAATGCCTGGTTTTTATACTGTCTTCTTCCCAAGGTGATGATTTGATTCCATTTCCAGGGCGAGTGTTACACTTGTGTTATTTTACAATTTCACCCATCCTAGGTGATCAAGACAGAAGTCTAGAAACACGATATTTCTGTCTTGTGAGATGCATTCACTTAATATCCTCAGTAGGAAGATTTTATCTGTGAAATAAGATGCAGATTCAAATAACCAGATACCCTGTTGTTGAGACATAACATATCATGATCTAATAAAATTATTGCAGGAAACTATAGTGTACAGTGGAAAAGATTATGAGGCATAGATGCCTAAGTTCATGCTCAGGAAAAGAAAATCTGGGAAGACGCAGAGTCTAAATTCACATTTTTAAACATATTTCAAATAATACCTGAAAATAAGTGTTAAAATATTTGTAATATTCACAGCCAACTTTGTCAGACTGTATATCCATTACTTCACTGTTACTCGAGGAATTTCCCCTCCTGGCAAACCAAGGAAGAATATTTAAGATGTTTAATTTTAAACAAAAAAGTGAAAACAAAATTGGGAAGTACACATATAATTTCAATGCGAATTTGCTCCCTCCTAGCGTTTTTTCTTTTGTTGATCCTAGTTACGCATTTCCAATTAGATTGTATGTTTGTTGACTTCATTTTATAAAGGTAGCGTACATAGCACAACAGTTAAGTTCTTGTTCTATACAATCACACAGAGCTGGGCAAAAAAATTTTTTTTCCTTTTGAATATATACAAATTAATTTGTATCTCTCACCTCAGTTATGTTAACTGTAAAATAAGAATAACAATACCTTAGGGTTATTGTAAGGATTAAATTGTTGTTGTCGTTGTTGTTAGGTGCCATCGAGTTGGTTCTGACTCATAGCAACCCTATGCACAACAGAACAAAACACTACCCAGACCTGAGCCATCCTTACAATCATTGATATGCTTGAGCTCATTGTTGCAGCAACTGTGTTGATCCACCTCATTGAGGGTCTTCCTCTTTTCTGCTGACCCTGTACTCTGCCAAGCATGATGTCCTTCTCCAGGGACTGATTCCTCCTGACAACATGTCCGAAGTATGTAAGATGCAGTCTCGCCATCCTTACCTCTAAGGAGCACCCTGGCCACACTTCTTCCAAGACAGATTTGTTCCTTCTTTTGGCAGTCCATGGTATATTCAATATTCTTCACCAACACCACAATTCAAAGGTGTCAATTCTTCTTCGGTCTTTCTTATATATAGTCCAGCTTTCACATGCATATGATGCGATTGGAAATACTATGGCTTGGGTCAGGCGCACCTTGGTCTTCAAGGTGACATCTTTGCTCTTCAACACTTTAAAGAGGTCCTTTTTAGCAGATTTACCCAATGCAATGCGTCTTTTGATTTCTTGACTGCCGCTTCCTTGGCTGTTGATTGTGGATCCAAGTAAAATGAAATCCTTGGCAACTTCAGTCTTTTCTCTGTTTATCATGATGTTGCTCATTGGTCCAGTTGTGAGGATTTTTGTTTTCTTTATGTTGATGTGTAATCCATGCTGAAGGCTGCGATCTTTGGTCTTCATCTGTAAGTACTTCAAGTCTTCTTCACTTTCAGCAAGCAAGGTTGTGTCATCTGCATAACACAGATTGTTAATGAGTCTTCCTTCAATTCCGATGCCCCATTCTTCTTCATGTAGTACAGCTTCTCAGATTATTTGCTCAGCATACAGATTGAATAGGTGTGGTGAAAGAATACAACCCTGGTGCACACCTTTCCTGACTTTAAACCAATCAGCATCCCTTTGCTCTGTCGAACTACTGCCTCTTGATCTATGTAAAGGTTCCTCTTGAGCACAGTTAAGTGTTCTGTAATTCCCACTCTTCAAAACGTTATCAATAATTTTTTATGATCTACACAGTCAAATGCCTTTGCGTAGTCGATAAATCACAGGTAAACATCCTTCTGGTATTCTCTGCTTTCAGCCAGGATCCATCTGACATCAGCAATGATATCCCTGGTTCCATGTCCTCTTCTGAAACTGGGCTGAATTTCTGGCAGTTCCATGTCGATATACTGCTGCAGCCGGTTTTGAATGATCTTCAGCAGAATTTTGCTTGTGTGTGATATTGTTCTATAATTTCCACATTCGGTTGGATCACCTTTCTTGGGAATAGGCATAAATATGGATCTTTTCCAGTCAGTTGACCAGGAAGCTGTCTTCCATATTTCTTGGCATAGATGAGTGAGCACCTCTAGTGCTGCATCTGTTTGTTGAAACATCTCAGTTGATATTCCATCAATTCCTGGAGCCTTGTTTTTCGCCAATGCCTTCAGAGCAGCTTGGACTTCTTCCTTTAGTACCATCGGCTCCTGATCATATGCCACCTCTTGAAATGGTTGAACATCAACTAATTCTTTTTGGTATAATGGCTCTGTGTATTCCTTCCATCTTCTTTTGATGCTTCCTGCATCATTTAATATTTTCCCCGTAGAATCCTTCACTATTGCAACTCAAGGCTTGAATTTTTTCTTCAGTTCTTTCAGCTTGAGAAATGCCGAGTGTGTTCTTCCCTTTTGGTTTTCCATCTCCAGCTCTTTGCACATATCATTATAATACTTTACTTTGTCTTCTCAAGACGCCCTTTGAAATCTTCTGTTTGAATAGTAGTTGTATTGACTGGTTTTCCTTGTAGGCGTATGGATATTATCCTATCACTGACAGCGTTGCACTTTAGGATAGATCTTGAAACATTCTTTTCGACGATGAATGCAACACCATTCCTTTTCACATTGTCATTCCCAGCATAGTAGACTATATGATTCTCCAATCCAAAATGGCCAATGCCAGATATTGATGTTTATGCGTTCCATTTCATTTTTGATGATTTCCAGTTTTCCTAGATTCATACTTTGTACATTCCAGATTCCAGTTATTAATGGATGTTTGCAGCTGTTTCTTCTCATTTTGAGTCATGCCACATCAGCAAATGAAGGTCCTGAAAGCTTTACTCCATCCACGTCATTAAGGCTGACTCTACTTTGAGGAGGCAGCTCTTCCCCAGTCATCTTTTGAGTGCCTTCCAACCTGTTGGGCTCATCTTCCAGTGCTATATCAGACAAGGTTCTGCTGCTATTCATAAGGTTTTCACTGGCTAATGCTTTTCAGAAGTAGACTGCCAGGTCCTTCTTCCCAGTTTGTCTTAGTCTGGAAGCTCAGCTGAAACCTGTCCTCCAAGGGTGACCCTGCTGGTATCTGAATATCGTTGGGATAGCTTCCAGCATCACAGCAACAGGCAAGCCCCCACAGTACGACAAACTGACAAACTGTGGGGGAAGGATTAAAGAGGATAATATATATGAAGTGCTTAGTGCACAATATTTGTTATGATTATTTTATAAAATATATATTTATATATAATGGCATTCCTGATTTGTTATAAAAGAAAAAGCTAAAAAAATAAGGCAAGAAGGGAGGTAGAAAACATGAAAAAATGGGACAAATAAAAGACTCATCATAAAATAAATGTAAATAAATTAATTCTCTAGTTAAAAAACAATGACTTCCAGACTGTCAAAAAAATCCTGCTGTATGTTGTTTATAAGAGATATTGGAAATTTATGGATAGAGGAAAACATGAAATTCAAATGAAATAAAAAAATATATCAGATAGACTCTATTCAAATGAAAGCTGGTGGAATTATATTAATTTGTGACAAAACAGACAGAAAGGAAAAAAACAAAACAAAAATATTATTACAGATAAAGAGGATCCTTTCATGATGGTAAAGTTTTGAATTGCAGGAAAACAATACTTCTAATTCTTAAATACTTAATAACTTCAAAATATTCAAAGAAGAAATTTGGCAAAATCACAAAGAAAAACTGACAATTCTACTTTATTATTGAGCAGGTCAAAAACTGAATATGTGATAAGTCAAGCAGATAAATTATTAGTAGAATGTTGAAATTTTAATAGCCCAGCTACAAGTTTAATCTAATGGGCATATATTCAAGTATCTCACTCAACAACTGGAAATTATGCATCCTTCTTAAGCACACCTGGAACATTTATGAAAATTGAATATGTGTTATGCCATAAAAACTAACTTTGATAAATTTCAAAGATTAATTTCATAAAGACCATACCCTTTGACCACAATGTGATTGACTTAGTAATTAACAGCAAAACAATTGTAATTATATCCAAACATTTGGAGTTTAAAGTATAACAGTCAGCTAGCTCTGGGCCAAACAGGACATTAGAACATACTTAGAACTGAATCATTTTGAAAATACTGCATATCAAATATGTGGAATAGTACTACAATGGAACTTAGAAGTGTATAGTGTTAAAAGCTTACATCAGAAATGAAGAAATACTGAACTTCTAACTTAAGAAGTTAAAAAAATAAGAACAGGAAAAGATTGAGGAAAATAATTGAAATATCAGAAGTCAATGCTATCGAAAACAAATGCTTACTAGAGACCAATAAAGTAATTTTAAAAAACAGTAATAAAATACATAAAAATCTAGAAAAAATAATCAAAAAAGAATGGAGAAGGCACTTACAAACAATATTGTGAATGAATAAGCGGTAACTACAGGTAGATGATATAAAATAAAAAAATAATATAAACCCCAAACCCAAACTCATTGCTTTTGAGTCAATTCCAACTCATAGCAACCCTATGGGACAGAGTAGAAGTGCCCCATGTGGTTTCCAAGTTGCAGCTGGTGGACTCAAACTGTGGATCTTTTGGTTAGCAGACATAGCTCTTAACTACTGTACCACCAGGGCTCAAAATATATATATTAATGAATAATTTTATACCAATAAATTTGCAAACATGAAATACATCATTAAAAATACATTTATCAAAGCTTAGGAGAAAGCAGCATAAGAAAGAAAAATTTCAGGTCAATTACTCATGAAAATATATGCAATAATTCTAAGCAAACCAAATTCAATAATGTATCAAAACTATACATTGCGGTCATATTGGTTTTGTTTAAAATTAGAAAATGCCATTAACAGATTAAAGGAGATAAAAAATAAAATCATATCTTCAGATACAGGAAAAAATATTTGACAAGATTCTGCATGATAAAAACTCTTAGCAAACTAGGATTAAAAGATACTGTGTAAACCTCATGAAGGATAATTATAAAAATTCAAAACAAATATGCTTAAGGAAAAATGTTGATAGTACTGTTTTTAAGATCAAGAAAATACAAGAATTTTTACTGGGCAAAGCCACTTTTTTTTTTTTGGCATGGAAGTGTGAGTTTTCCTCAGATGTATTAGAATGGTGGAGGGGAGGAGAGTCATTTTGGGAGCCAGGGGCCTCCTGTGGGCTCTATGACCTAATGTATATGTGTGGGGCTGAACTCACGGTAAGTGACTTAGCCATGATAGGATATTAGTGGTGTTACTGATGGTGAGGCTGATTACAGTCATGGTTATGATGATGGCTTTAGACAGCAGCATTCCAAATTATTAATTTAGAGTATATTAATACATTTTTGGGTGCCCTGGTGACACAATGGTTAAGCGCTTACTGCTAACTGAAAGATATGCGGTTGGAACCCACCAGCTGCTCTGTGGGAGAAAAGACCTGGTGATCTACTGCCATAAAGATTACAGCCTAGGAAATTCTATGGGAGCAGTTCTACTCTGTCACATGGGCAGCTATGAGTCAGAATTGACTCAACATTGCACAACAATACAATCTTTAGCAAAATTTTATTGTGTACCTGATATTTGCTAAGAAATAAGTTATTATGCTCCCAGGAGTCAAAACACTGTAGATCTTCATAATCAATATATTATCTCCCTATATGCTCTTTTTCTTATGGGCTATTCCTAGACTATCTTTAATCGAAAATAGTTTTCTTTGGTTTATCAAAGTAATACATAAAAAAATAGGACCATTTTTATTTAGCCTTGGTAAGAAACAACAATTTTTAATTTTTTTTTTTTTAAGAAACAACAGAAGGCAAACTTTTAAATGTCTTACCAAAACCTATTGCAGTGGGGTCGGTTCTGATTCATAGTGACCCTACAGGATAGAGTAGAGCTGCCCTATATTGTTCCCAAGGAATGGTTGATGGACTCAAACTGTTGACCTTTTAGTTATCAGTGGAACTCTTAACCACTGACCACCAGGGCTCCTTAAATGTCTTAAATAACATAAATTTCAAATTCAGTTTTTTCATCGAAGACTGGAGACCAGCTCTGTTGTAATTCTATAAAGGATAATACAGAATGAATTGATTAAACTGTATCATAAGAGATTGAAATAAAGTTTTAGGAAAAATTTGTTTGTTTATTCATTTATAATTTCTTCCAGTAGGTTGTTGTTGGGCACCGTGGAGTTGGTTCTGACTCATAGCGACCCTACAGGACAGAGTAGAACTGCCCCATGGGGTTTCCAAGGAGCAAACTGGTGGAATTGAACTGCAGACATTTTGGTTAACAGCCCAGCACTTAACCACTACACAACCAGGGCTCCAGTAAGTAGTAACTCTAGTTTAATATTTTTTAGAGAAGCTGTTGATCTAAATCTAGGTGATGAGTAACTTTTTTTCTTGGCTTTTTTTTTTTTTTTTAAGGTGACTGCTTGACCAAGATTTATAGAGTGACCAATTTCAGAGATTATATTGATATTATTGCTTCTTTAAAAAAAATTATATTTGAACATTCATGCTATTTTATTCTAAAAACTTATTTACAAAAAATGCTCTTTTTAAATAGCTTGCTCACGTTTTAGCAATGCTTTCTCCCCTTAATTTTTAATGCAAATGATAATTTAAAAATTCTTACCTAATGTTTATATCAACCTAGTTTCACCAAATATCATTTAGCCTTAGTTGTTCAACTTCACTCCCTTTGGCTAATTCTTTTGTAAGAATCTAATCAAATTTTAAATGAGATTCTAAATGATCAGTATTGGTAACCAGTAAGTTATCATTGTTGCAAATTGTGTAGCTCACTATTCTAATTTCCCTAATTCTAATGCCATACTTATTTCTCTCCTAGGATGATAGCTTTTAAAAGTGATAGGGGAGTTTCAATTTGTGTCCAGTGTAGAAGCCAGCAGGTCAGTAGGAGGACTCCCGTTTATCTGTTTGCACTGTAATTCCAATGTCTCCTAAATTGTCTTCCTGCCACTAATCTTTTCACCTTCAAATTTCTTCTCTGCAATGCTATAGGAAAAATATATCTATGGCCTAAATCTACTTTCACTGCTTGAGGTTTCCCACTACTTTTTCACAGTCATTTAGTAGCACTTGAGATCCCCCATTCCTTACCCCTGAACCTCTCCAGCCTCAACTTTTCCGCTTTGTGCCTCCACATTGTCTATCTAAAACAGCTTGTACTCCCTCACTCTACATGCACCATGCTATTTATGCTGTTCTCTCTGCCCTGATGTTCTCTCTTATGCCACTTCCCTCCTCCCAAATTTTTGCCTTACTCCTGTACACTACTGACACTTATATTAGAAAGACTCTCCTCCAAGAAGTGTTTTTCTGAGCATACTCAGGCCAAGTTAATTCTTCCTTCCTCTTCACACTCCTAGCACCTGTACCAACTTACCTCCTTTTATTGGACTGCATCATTTCCAAGATGAAGGACCATGTCTTTCTTATTCTTTTTTGTATTCCCATGCATAGAGCACTGTGCTTTCTCAAAAATTGTTTGTTGAGTTGATTCATTGAACTGCCATGCCTACCTTGTTTCAGTGTCTGAACTTTCCATGGAGAGAGTAGGGAGGTACAGTAAAACAGTGGCTTCTTAAACAATCAAAACATATGAGCTTAAATCCTTTGTTAGGAGATATTATCTAGTATCCCTGGGGTTCTATTTCCCTATTGGTTAAATGGAACTTTCCCTTCATAACTCAGGATATGAGAATAAAATGAGGAATGTTGCAATGAGGTGGACTCAAATGCATAGCCTTTTGTTCACACATGGAGGAAAGTTTAAAACTTCTGCCTCAGCCTTCTAATAGTCAGATGTCTTTAAAACAACTTATGAAAATGCTTTGGAAGGCATTAAATATTCTATATAATTTCAAGAAATTATTGTGTTATCAGGATATCTTACTAGTTTCCCATGCTTCCTGAGGTTTAGTTTCTGAGAAATTGGTCTTTATGTTAGGTTTTATTATGTTTTTTCAAAATTAATTTTGCCTTCCTATGTATAACTGTCCTCATGACATGCACCAATCAGCAACTGCCTTGCCATTCTAGTGTCATCATCTAATTTATGAACAAGAGAGTGCAGCTAAATTGAAACTCTTCCTATCACCACATGGCTGTGGATAATTTATTCATAATGATCATGTTAAGGAATGAGTGAATTTCACATCCTCAACATCTCTTTCTGTTAAGCACATCTTCTAGGTGTTCCATAAGCTGAATACTTTTCCTACAATGCAGTAATATTACATCCAGTTTTGTTCAAAAAATGTCCTCTCAGTTTGGGTAAATACCTAATTTTTTTCTTTACTTCGAGTTCTATTTGAAACAAGATGGCATTAGAACATTAGAAAGTGTGGTTTTTCTTTTGTTTCCCCATTCCTTTGGCCGTATTATGTTTTATTTCATCATGGATATGTTAATTAAATTATATAATAATAATAATAACTAATATAACCAAAATCCAACCAAACCCATTGCTGTCAAGTTGATTCCAACTCATAATGACCCTGTAGGACAGAGTAGAACTGCCCCACAGAGTTTCCAGGGCTGTAATCTTTATGGGAGCAGATTGCTACATCTTTCTCCCATGGAACAGCTGATGGGTTCCAACCATCAACACTTTGGTTAGTAGCTGAGGACTTAACCACTGAGTCACAGGGCTCCTTAATACCTAATACAGAGGATATTAATTAATAACTAATATTTTGCTAATATGTATTTTTTGGTAAGTGGGCTTACTTTGTGCCATGAACCTTATTATAATGAACAATAGAAATGTCGCTTCAAGTCAAGATTTCTCTCCATCTCTTCACCAGAAGTCTAATTTTAGTAGAGGAGCATCAAGTGGGGCTGGGGGAAGGAAGAGAGGAGGGGCATGGCATTCTCAGTTGTCGTCTTCCTCACTGCTTTCAATAATAGAGCCATCCTTGGTCTCCTTGCTAGTTTAAGCTGATGGCTGCGGAGCCTTCCTATTCTGTCTGACTTCTTCAGGTCACTTACTCACTTTGCCATGTCCTCAGCACTCCAAAATAAGAGAACGATATTGTGCACATTGTGATTGGTGCACTCACCATACTATACAGCTCTGTTTAAGACAAATAAGACCATGTTTTGAATGCTGCTTTCTTACTTTTTAAAATGAGATTTTGTTTGTTTGTTTGTTTGTTTAGGTCTATGGCTTTGGACCCAGGTATATTATTGGACCTGTAAATAAAGTCATACATGCTTTATCACCAAAAGGTCAGAGTACAAACTGTTTAGGGCATACAGATTTCTCCAGCTCAGGGCTTTAGTGTTTCTCTCTTTGTTGAGAATATGAGGCTACTGAAAACACCATGGCTTGGGTCAGGCTCACCTTAGTCCTCAAAGTGACATCTTTGCTTTTTAACCCTTTAAAGAGGTCTCTTGCAGCAAATTTGCTCAATGCAATGCATCGTTTGATTTCCTGACTACTGCTTCCATGGGTGTTGCTTGTGGATCCAAGTAAAATGAAGTCCTTGATGACTTCAATCTTCTCTCCATTTATCATTATACTGCTTGTTCGTCCAGCCGTGAGGATTTTTGTTTTCTTTATGTTAAAGTATAATCCATACTGAAGGATGTGGTCTTTGATCTTCATTAGTAAGTGCTTCAAGTCCTCTTCACTTTCAGCAAGCAAGATTGTGTCATCTGCATAGCAGGTTGTTATGTAGTCAGTCAGTAGAAAATATTTATATCATGTCCTTCTTTCTC
The DNA here is from genome assembly GCF_024166365.1 of Elephas maximus indicus. NCBI lineage: Eukaryota > Metazoa > Chordata > Mammalia > Proboscidea > Elephantidae > Elephas > Elephas maximus. The sequence continues at coordinate 162,454,405 of NC_064819.1, forward strand.
ACTGACCCAAAAGCTAGTAAAATAAAAAGACATAATGTCTTGAAATTTTAAACTTTCAAACTCTAAAGTAGGCTCTGCCCTGTGCCTTTTAGAAAACATCCAAACTTATGTTTACTTTAAAGCAGTGGCTCTCAAACTTTTTGGCTTTAGGACCCACTTTAATTCCAGAAAAGTATTGAACACTTCAAGAAACTTTTGTTTATAACTAGCAATATTTATTTATGTTAGAAATTAAATCTAATAGTTTTTAAAGTACAAGCACTGTTTTTATTAGTTGTCTGAGGGATGACATCATCACATGTCGTGTAGACTCTGGAAAACTGCTCTGTATATGTGTGGGAAGTTGAGAGTGCAAAGAATAATGACAGTATTATTATTAAAATAGTTTTGACCTTATGAATTCTCTGAACGGGTATTGGGGAAGTTCCAGTACTTCCTGGATCATTCTTTGAGAAATACTACTATAAAATGTTAGCACTTGCCCCTTTCCCAAGCACTGTAAGATTTTTTTTTTTTACATTACCATAGCTTTAGGAGCATTCAGAACAGTGGGAAAAAAAAATCTGAAGTAAATCCTAAAACATTGATAGGTATACTGTATAAATATGGCTATATTGTCAATTATATTGGAGAAAATTTTAATTAAGCAAAGTTTAAATCTCCTCTGCAGTAGAGGACTTCTCAGGACCTTCACCATGATAATATACTTTGGAAAAGTTCAAGTATGGGATATTGCATTCAGTGGTCATGAACTTCACTTAATAACCTGAATTTTTGCAGAATATTTTATGGGAATTGTGATATAAGAGATAAAAAATAAAACAACTTGAAGTCTATAAAATTTTTCCACTTTATTTTTCGAATATGAAGCCTCTCAGATTGATTATTTGCCTACTTTGTTTAATATCACAATCCAGATATCATACTTGCACACTTTTGTTTATTGATTCAAAGAGTTCACTTGCCTTTTGCGCATTAGTTAATCAGGGTTCTGTTTTGAAATCTCTGCAGCAACCCATCTTAGGACCTTTCCTTATCCATCTATTCAAGTCTTCAATGGTTTCACTATTCTCCACACATACCAACACTGTTAAAATGTTAGACAAAGCCTTTCGATTAAAGGCTACAGTTGTTCTTTTCATCCAGCATCCTTGAGGTTGCTTTTAATAACCCTGTTACTTGGAGGTTGAGAAGCATTGAGGAGAGTGGGATAGGGTGCATCTTTACAGTAAGGGAGTCTTCTCTTCCTCCTCCATTACTCCCTATCTTATTAACACTTTGGTGAAGCAATTATTTTCTGGTTTGAATTTTTTATTGATAACATGTGTTTTCATTAATGGAAGCATTTTAAATCATTGAATGTGTCTAAATTTTTGGTAGGTAGTATGGATTTTTTTTTTTCTTGCCACCTTCCACAAGCCTACCCTAAGTGTTTAGTAGAGCACATGAAGTACCACCAATTATACTCCAGAGTCCCCACCAGGTAACAAATACAAATTTTTTAAATTTCTATTTTTCCTACCAAAAATGCAGATGCCTCATACAATACCCTGTAAAAACAGTAATTTGCTGCCTACACTCATTTCTTTGATTTCAAAGAGCCTAAAGGCCCCTGTCTTGCAACAGCACACACTATGAATAGTACAGAAGCTTTCCAATAAACCCCAGAGACTGAAAAAAGTCATGGCCACTATTTGTACCACCAGGAATGAAAGGGTTTTAACATTTGTTCAAATAGACTAGGTTCTGGATATTAAATTAGATGTAGGAGAAATATCGTTCTCTGCCTTCTTAGGAGTACTTTTCATCTTCAATATTCAAAAAAAGTTATTTTCAACAAGGAGTAAGTGATCAAATGAACTTGAGTGAAGCCAAAGGCAGAATTTTGGCAAACAACTCCAGATGGATATACCCTAAAAGTTTTTCAGGATTTTAAATAGTTTCTGATTCAAATCCATTTGAGAAAGTCTGGGTTAAAAAAAAAAAAGTTAAAAGGGTTCATTTCCTGTGGAACCTTGTAGAACTATTCACTTAATACTGTTGTGTTATCAATTGCCAAGAGGAAGGTAGAGGGTACAGGATGCCCAAATATAACCAAACATGTAACATTTAATAGGAAGATGTCTCAGATTAGAGTGCTGTAGAATACGTTTTGGGAATAGTTGTTCTGGGTAGAAGTGAGTGGTTCACACTGGGAAAGTATGGTGAAATTTTGTTTTGTTTGCTGTTTGTTTTTAATTGGCAAAACCTTTATAAATAGATTTTTAATTATTTTAACATGGGCAGAAAGATGTTAGGAAAACTGTTGCTTTGATTCACTATTATTTGAGCATATTAAAGAATTGGGAAAGGAGGAAGTTTTCCAGGTTTTCAAGTAAAGTAACTATTACAATATTTAATTCAAAAGAAAACACTCCATCCATACTTTACATCAGACTAACATCACGCTGATGAATAAGCATCTACTGTTGGAAACCTGGACTCTCCAGGTAGCACGAATGGTTAAAGCTCTTGGCCGCTAACTGAAAGGTTGGTGGCTCAAGTCCACCCAGAGGCACCTCCAAGGAGAGATCCAGCAATCTACTTTTGAAAAAATTAGCCGCTAAAAGCCCTATGGAGCATAGGTCTATTCTGACACACATGGGATCACCATGAGTCAGAATTGACTTAACAACAATTGGTTCTGGTTATTGTAAACCCAGTTAAAGCTTGGCTAGCATTTATCATTCAATTGAATGTGCTCAGACTGATTCCAAGTTGGTGAGTGGGGCTGGTGGCCTTTTACAATATCTATAAACAGGGCCAGAAACCAGCTGACTAGAGCCCAAGAACATGCCGGGTTGCTTCATATTCAATACATAGCCCTATAAAGAGAAGAAAAATGAGCCTTGTCCAAAACTCTTACCTCAGCACCCACTGGCAAAAATAAAATGTAAGCTGGGGACCAGGTCTCTTCGAAGCTGATTTTTTTTAAAACCCTCTAACAGGCCTCTGGTGGTTACAGATATTGATCGTCAGAAAGTAATCTGTTCAGGTTTGGGGGCATGCCAGTACAAATTGTGGAATGCATTCCTTCCTCTCCAAGGACATGTTGAGCTTTTTATATTGTCCATACTGGCTCACTTGTCAGCTGTCTACCCTATTTGACATGAATTATTTTGTACCTTGTATGGATGTAAATATATTTGGAAATATTATTAATAGAGAATCTTTTGCTTGAGTCAAACATTATTTTCATCTTTTTTAACCCTCATTTTTCTTCCATAATCATTATTTGATTCCCTCTGGCTGCCTGCTACTTATTTGTAGTAGCACCATTCATCCATTGAGACCTTTCCATCTGTCACACAGCTTTGCTTTCTTTCCCCAGAAGCTTTATTCTCCTACTGTGCCATGTTTGCTTTTTTTCCTTTTCCTTTTTTTTTTTTGTCTGTTAGTTGGATTGAGTACTCTTTTGTGCAGGTGTTTTTATCTTTTGTTTTATTTTATACTTTTAATTTATGCCAGGCAAATGATGCTGTGTTAGATAAAAGTGACAGGGCATGTTTGCTAATCTTTAAAGAATAATATAATTTTCAAAAATTCATATGTCTTTGTTCTGATAGATCAAGGTATAATTGAGGTAGATCCAATATAGTTCTGAATGGTAAGTGAAGTAGTAGGAATTGCTTCAGTCAGTAGCTGCATATAGGAATTGAGGAATACTGATCTTTTACTCTACGTGTTTCTATTTATATGCTTATTAAGAGTACTTGCTGATTAAAGGCTTATTCAAGAAAAAAAAAAAAAAGAACAATAACTACCAAACAAACCATTTTACCATGAATTTCAATGCTTAGACACACTTAAACATAAAGACTAACATTTCTGGATACTACTTCACCTCAGAGCTTGCCATCAAGCTCTATTAAGAGGTAGCCTTCTTCTAACTGGAGAAGAGATTCCTAGGAATGGGAAGATAAATGAAAGCATTCATAAAACATCAGCAAAAAGTCTATGATTTTCTTACATTATTGAAGAAATATTATTAATTATGGTACAGTCTTGAAAGAGAAGGGCCTTTTCCTCTTGATAAGCAGGTTAAGAATGCTAATCTATGGTATTGAATGTTTTCCACAACAAACTCAAGGTGAGTGCATAAGGAATTTTTCATAAACACCTGTTTCTTTTTGCATCCTGGGAAGGGGTATTAGGCTTGCTCTTTTGTTGTTGGCCTAATACTTTATGTTTCAATCCTGAATGATGTGCAATATATCATTTGAAAGTAGCTTGCAGTACTCTGCTGGTGAATTATACAGTGGCACAGTCAGTGTTCAAGTTTGTGTCATGAGTTGGAAGGCATTGCTTTAATTTAATATCCTTGTTTTTTCTGATTATAATGGTTTGGAAATCAGAGCCAAATGAGATTTCTGTTATGCTCACTCAACTCAAAAATAATTGAGCCCCCTTTCTGAGATTTGCAGTTGACTAAGTCAATTTTTATCAAACCTCTACATGGTACTAAACTCGCTTCTGAAAGGGAATATATACGCTAAGCAAAACAGGCAGCTTCTGCTGTCCAGGAGCTCCCAGTCTGAGGAAGGCAGAGTACTGACTCCTCATTTAAAGCACCTTATACACAAGTCTAGCATGGCACAGAACATTGAGAATATTTTTACAGGGGATGGTAGATTATGCTGTGGTCACACCTGGTTAGGGTCAGGAAAGAAGAGATTCCCAAAAAGTTTAAAATAGTGTTTTAAGAATATCAGGAACATACTAAGGAAAGGAATGGGAAGATGATATAGCAATTAGGAAAGTAGCTAGCGGTGTGCAGGAGGGAATAAATACATCAGAGAAGAAGTGTGCAGGGTATTTATGGGAGGTAGAAAAAAAAAACTGAAAGGCTTAATTATTGACACCTGAGTATATGTCAGTCTCTGAACAAACAACAATGATTAGTCAGAGTCCATGACTATAAATACTCAAAATCTAGTAATAGCTATTAGACATATAAACAGTTTTATTTTAATCTATAAAAGATATATTGAATTTTTTTTCTTGAACTATAATAAAGGAACTTGTTATCAAAACAACATTTCCATGAAGAACCATATAAAAGTTGGATGAAAATACAAAAAGTAGATGATTGAAAACTTCATAGAGACGCCATAGAAACCAGGCCTTGAAGGACCAAGGTCTGAGAAAAAAGGGTAACGCATTGTGGTGAAACTGACATTCTGTGATACTTCTTCCCTTGAGGGAATTGCAGAGTCCTAATGATCAACGAATCCACTAAGAAAATATTTCCAAATTTGTGTGTAAATGATAATATATCCTTAAAATAGACAAATCAAAAATTGAAAACACTGTAAGACAAAATGAACAATTCCAGAATCATGTTCAGAGATTTAACACACTTCTCAGTAACTGAAAAAATAAAGAGATAAGAAATCAATATAACAATAGAAGATATAAACACCACACTTAACAAATTTTATCCAATTGACTAATTTAGGGCACTCAACCCCAAATAGCAAAACATACATCATTTCCATAAAACTGGTCTCAGTAAATTTCAAAGAAATGGAATCAGACAAAACATATTCTTGAACCATGGTAGAAGTAGATTCAAAATTATAAATGCAAAGAGTGTAAACAGAAAATACCCAAATGTTTAGAAATTAAGCACTCTGCATCTAAATTATCCATGAGCAGAGAAAATATAAAGGGAATGAGAAATATTTTGAATTGCATAATAATAAAAATATAATAAAACCCATGGGGGTGTGGCTAAAGTCTTACTTAGAGGGAAATATACAGCCCTGAGTGCACGTATATGAAAAAATAAAGGCTAAAAATCAGTACCCTAGTGTCCATTTCATTTCAAGGGGCTAGGAAATAACAAGAAATAAACTCAAAAGAAGCAGCAAGAAAAATAATGAATACAAGAACAGAAATTAATAAAATAGGTAATAAATACATAGTTGAGAATATCAAATAGCCAATAAATGACCCTTTGGGTAGAATAATAGAACTGATAACCTTCTATCAAGATTGGTCAAGGGGAAAAAAAAGAGAGAAAGAGAAAGAAAGAGCAAAATGCCAATACTAGGAATGAAAAAAAAAAAGCACATCACTAGAGATCTTGGTTGTATGAACAATTATATGCCAAGATGTTTGAAAGTTTATATGAAATTCAAATTCCTTGAAAACTACAACTTGTAAACACTGACACAAAAAGTAATAGACACAAGGATAGCATTGTATCTATTAAAAATTGAATCTGTAATTTAAAAACCTCCCACAAAGAAAACTCAAGGTCTAGCTAACTTTAAGGAGCCCTGGTAGCACAGTGGTTAAGTGCTCTGCTGTTAACCAAAACGTCAGTAGTTCAAACCCACCAGCCACTCTGTAGAAGAAAGATGTGGCAGTCTGTTTCCATAAAGATTACAGCCTCGGGAACCCTGTGGGGTAGCTCTGTCCTATAGGGTTGCTATGAGTCAGAATCAACTTGACAGCAGTGGCTTTTTGTTTTTTGGGTGGTGGTGTTGTCGCTATGAGTTAGAATCAACTTCACAGCAATGGGTAAGATAAGGTAAGCTAAATTTAGCTGTGAATTTTCTTAACCTTAAAAGTAGACATAACACTGAATTTATACAAACCCTTCCAGAGGATAAAACTAAAAAAAGATAGAATACTTTCCATCTCATAATTACTTATGTTTATGAGACTAGCGTAGACTTTAGACCAAAATCTGACTAAGATATCGCAAGAAGGGAAAACTACAAAACAATCTTTCATGAACATAGAACAAAAAAGTCTTAAACACAAAGTCAGCATATAAAATCCAGTGGCATATGAAAGTTTTACCATAACACAACCAAATGAGATTTATTTCAAGAATATAAGTTTGTTCATTATTAAAAATAACCAGAGTAATTTATTCCATTAATCAAATAAGAAAAATCAGATGATCATTTCAAAAGACACAGAAAATCATTTTATAAAATTCTACACTGTTTCATGATAGAAGCAGTTAATAATCCAGGAACAGAAAGGCACTTTCATAATCTACAAAGGCATGTACAGATCTTATAAAAAATATTTGTAAATATTGAATTGTGTATTAACTAAGGTTGAACATACTCACATGCTAGATCTGTCAGCTCCACTCCTGAACTTATACACCCCTGAAGTACATAGAATGTACACCAAAAACATGTAAAACAATGTTCATAAAAATATTAGTTGTAGTTGCTTCTAACTGGATAAAACCCAAATGTCTATCTGAAGTTGAATACACAAATTGTGGTATATGAAAAAAATAAAATACCATACAACAGTGAATATGAGCAAACCGCTACTCCATGCAACACTATGGATGAATGTCACAAGCATACATACTGTTAGAAAAATAAGCCAGACACAAAATAGTACAAGTGATTCCATTTATATGAAGTTCAAAAACAGGACAAGTGTTTATGTTGATCAAAGTCAGAATAATAGTTCCATTTGGAGACAGTAATGATAAGGATGTGGCATCGGGACGACTTCATGGCTGCTGGCAATTTTTATTTTTTGATCTATGTGGTGGCTACATGGATATGATCACTTCGAAAAAGTTAGAGATAATGTTTATGATTTGTGCACTTATCTGAATGTATGTTTTACTTCTATAAAAATGTATTTATAAAAAATTGTTAAATATATATTGATGAGTGATAGGAAGATATAGACATTGGTAGGATGGGGAGGGTTAAATGTATCTTCATAGAAGTGATACTTTGGCTAGTTCTTAAAGGGAGAGTTTAAGAGGAAGTCAAAAATGGAGAGTGAGTTTGAGGCAGGTGAGAAAACTGTAATAGCATAGGGACAGGATTGCGAGCTTGAAAATGTGAATTTTATGTGCCTGAAAATAAGGAAATACTATACACCCAGTCCTCACTTATCGGTGTGGTTAAGTTCCAAAGACCAGGAAGTTATGCAAAAATCGGAGTTATGCAAAAATGGAGGATGACCACATCAAAGCACAAAATGGAAGATGACTGCATCGTTACATAACTGCCAAATGACATCATTACATAACTGCCAAACCACTGAGAACCATAGCCCAGCCAAGCTGACACATAACCTTAACCATCACAGCCAGTGTTACTCTCGCCTTACTCCTCAGTGTTCTTTACTGCCAGACATATGTCATTAATGCACAAACTTGTTGGATAGTAGATTTTGTACTATTGTCATAAATGTGAAATGTCAGATGAGATTGTTGATAAGTGAGGAGCAGGTGTAGATTGCTCTGCCTGAGCAGGAGTATTCCATGAAGTAAGATACATACGCTGGAGGCAAGAAGGTCTTACAAAACATTATTATAACAGCTCAAACATGATGGCTTTGGAAATGTTGATTATGCTGAGTTTGATGTATGTAATAATCATTAATTTATATTCTGTGTAAGTCATTTTTTTTTTTAGAAACCACTTTTCACCCTTCCCCTATGTTGATAATAAAAAAATACATTATAATAGTGTTATCTTGACAAATTATTTCTTTGAGTATTAAGAATTTCAATAGTTACCCACAAGAACAGGGTTGATGTCTAAATCTTAGGATTCTAGCTGTGAATACCTTTGCTAGTAGCAATGGGTCACTCTAAGTAGCCACCTATCATGAAACTTTAAGCATTGTGATTATTGTCACTGTCACTCAGGTGTGTAAAAGAAGCCAACGGAGAAAAAATAGGAGCTATGTGATATTAAAGCTATAAAAAAAGATAGATTTGTCTCATAAAGGATAAATTTAGGGGCACCGGGGAGTCCTATGAAAGCCCTCACAAAGCTGTCTGAAAATAGAGCCGTATTGGTGGAATGTTGACTTGATATGGGTGTTAGAGGTGTGCTACCTTCTAAAACATTTGTGTGGTTGTCACAATGGTGATGGTCATTGATGGTAAGATGCCAACACAGTTTGGCGATATAGGATTTCCTTAATGTCAAAACTATGAAAACTTATATACGTAAAAAATACCCAGGAAGCAGGAGAAAAACAGCAATCTCCTAGTAGGAAGTGTTGTTTTCCTGACTCTCAAGTTCCCCACATGAAAGCACACAATAAAGCCAATGATTCTACCTTATCAGGGTATCTTAGTCATCTAGTGCTGCTAGAACAGAAATACCAGACGTGGATGGCTTTAAGAAAGAGAAATTTATTCTCTCACAGTCAAGTAGGCTAGAAGTCCAAATTCAGGGTGTCAGCTCCAGGGGAAGGCTCTCTTTATCTGTTGGCTCTGAAGGAAGGTCCTTGTCATCAATCTTCCCTTAGCCTGGGAGCATCTCAGCACAGGAACCTTAGGCCCAAAGGACAAGCTCTGCTCCCAATGTTGCTTTCTTGGTGGTATGAGGTCCCCTTGTCTCTGCTCGCTTCTCTTTTATGTCTCAGAGAGTTTGGCTTAAGACATTATCTAATCTTGTATAGCTCATCAGTATAACTGCCACTATCTATCTTATTTCATCACAGTGATAGGATTTACAACTCATACGGAAATCACATAAAATGGTGGAAAATCACACAATACTGGGACTAATGTCCCAGCTAAGTTAACAGATACTTTGGGGGGGCACAATTCAATCCATGACACAGGGTAAGGACACCAACTAGGAGGGAGCCAACTAGGCAGGGATAGAAATTCAGGATGAATCTTTCTGATCATGTCTAACAATAAAAAAAAAACAATAGCTCTAGAATATTCCTGAGAAAATACTGTGAGCCAAGTTGAATTGGAGATCAGTTGCAGGCATTAAAAGAATCTGACCTTCTCAAGTAGGATTTGGCTTCAGGCTTGAAGTCTTGTCCCTACAGTGACCATTAATGATGGAGAACCTGTCAATTCAGCAGGTCGACTAATTCTTTCCACTGTGGAAGATTCACCTGCTTGTCTAGCCAGAAGCAAGACTGTCATATGGAAGGCACTCAATGAGGATTTGTAAATGATTGAACAAATCTGCAGAATGATTATAGAATGTGTCTCCCTAGGAAGGAAACTGAAGGCTTTGAGGAGACAGATGGTGTTTTCATCTCTTCTTCCAGTATAAGGCCATCATTTGGATAGGTATGGAGAATATACTATCAAGAAAGAAAAATGAATAATTTTCTGGCTTGTGGCTAACAATTTCAGACAAATTGCCTGCCATGTAATTAGTAATAGAATTTGTTTTAGGATATCAGGAAGTGTATATTTTGTAATAGTCTCTCTGATCTGGATAAGAGAAATTTAAAATAACATTTTAAAAAGAGAGATAAATAATTCTAAACAATATTTTAATAAGTGCAGCACATATACAATAATGCAGCCATGAAAGCAAGTATGAACTAATTGTGTGGAGACCTAGTAAAAATATGAAACTGTTAAGAAAGTACTTAATTCTAAGGAAGAAACAACACAAGAAAGTATTAGGAACCAGAATGATGAATTTTCATACAAATATATATACACACATACAACCACATATAGGTATATATATATATATAAACACACACATGCATATGCACATATATGGATATTTTATCAAATGCTAAAAATAATGATATTGGTTTCACTGAAATTGATTGGATTAGACTTACGATTAAATGGGTGACTAAACCTTATTCAGAAGAAACATCTAAATTATGGCATTTGATGTTTAAAAGGTATGTATGTGTATGTGTGTATAAATCCACATATCAAAATGTAGAAGTAGAAAGTAATTAAGAAAGGAATAGAAATGAACCAGCTACAAACATTTGATTTAGACAGTTTGGCCAAAAGGCTGGTGTACCTTAAACTTTCCAATTATCAATAATAGGACTGATCCAAAGGTAAAAGTCAGTGATAAAGAACAGCAGTTTGTTGTATGCCAATAATCTAAAAAAAAAAAAAAAAAAAGTTTCATATCTTTTCTACTCTCATATGTTTTTAAACTCTCATAAGGGTAAGGAAGCAGTGTGATAAATTCTACTGTTTTGTGTAGGAATGTATGTATAGAGTAGAAATAATGTCAGCCTTGAGAGAAAATGACATTTTTATCTCACAATTTTTAATAGTCAGATAAATGCATAGCCAAATATGACCACCTTACAATTTCAGTCAGTAGATATCAAAGAGTTCAGAGAAATATGACTATAATTCCATGTTCAGGGACTCTAAAGATGAATACAGTTAAAAATGATGGAGAGTTAAAATAAAAAGGAATTTGATTTTTAATTTAAAATAGCCATAGAGAGAAAGATAATAGACATGGAACCTTACCAACATGTAACTCCACCTGTTATTCAGACCCTGAAAGCATGTAAACACAAAAGGCAGAATAAAGACTTTATTATCAGAGATAAGTTCAAATGAGTAACACGTTTGTGACATTAATTCTATTGCTAGTACTCAAAATCTTAATCTTCACAGAAAAATAATATGAATAAAAAGGCCCTGGGTAGCAAAATTTAGGGCAAGAAAAAGAATATGCCCACTGCCTGGGGAAATGTGTTGTTATGACAAAGTAAAGGAAAAAATTATACTTATAAAAAATTACTTAATTCCTCTGTTGCTTTTCTTTCCACAAAAGAAAGTGTAGGTCACTAATTGAAGAGGGCCAATGGTGTGGGGAGGAGGCTGCTGTTGTTGTTCGGTGCTGTCAAGTCTGTTCTGACTCATAGCAACCCTATGTACAACACAACAAAACACTGCCTGGTCCTGCACATCCTGACAATCACTGTTATGCTTGAGTCCATTCATTGTTGCGGCCCCTGTGTCAATCCATCTCATGGAAAGTCTTCCTCTTTTTTGCTGACCCTCCACTTTACCAAGCATGATATCTTTCTCCAGGGACTGATCCCTCCTGATAACAGGTCCAAACTATGTGAGACATAGTCTTGCCATTCTTGCTTCTAAGGAGCATTCTGTTTGTACCTCTTCCAAGACAGATTTGCTGGTTCTTTTGGTCCATTGTATATTCAATATTCTTTGCCAACACCACAATTCTAAGGCATCAATTCTTCTTTGGACTTCCTTATTCATTGCCCAGCTTTCACATGCGTATGAGGTGATTGAAAACACCATAGCTTGGGTCAGATGCACCTTAGTCTTCAAGGTGATATCTTTGTTTTTTAGCACTTTAAGAGATCTTTTTGCAGCAAATTTACCCAATACGATGTGTCGTTTGATTTCTTGGCCACTGCTTCCATGGGTGTTGATTGTGGATCCAAGTAAGATGAAATCCTTGAAGACTTCAATCTTTTCTTCATTTATCATGATGTTGCTCATTGGTCCGCTTGTGAGGATTTTTGTTTTCTTTATGTTGACATGTAATCCATACTGAAGACTGTGGTCTTTGATCTTCATCAGTAAATGTTTCAAGTCCCCTTCAATTTCAGGAAGCAAGGTTGTATTATCTGCATAATGCAGGTTATTAATGAGTCTTCCTCCAATCCTGATGCCACAGTCTTCTTCATATAGTCCACTTTCTTTTATTATTTGCTCAGCACACAGATTAAATAAGTATGCTGTTGCACACCTTTCCTGACTTTAAACTATGCAGTACCTCCTTGCTCTGTCTGAATGACTTCCCCTTTATCTATGTTCAGGTTCCTCATGAGCACAATCAAGTGTTCTGAAATTCCCGTTCTTTACAGTGTTATCCATAATTTGTTATGATCCACACAGTCAAATGTCTTTGCATAGTCAATAAAACACAGGTAAACATCTTTCTGGTATTCTCTGCTTTCAGCCAGGATCCATCTGACATCAGCAGTGATATTCCCGGTTCCACATCCTCTCCTGAATCTGGCTTGAATTTCTAGCAGTTGCCTGTCAATATACTGCTGCAACTGCTTTCGAATCATCTTTAGCAAAATTCTACTTGCGTTTGATATGAATGATATTGTTTGATAATTTCTGCATTTGGTTGGATCACCTTATTTTGGAATAGGTATAAATATGGATCTCCTCCTCTCAGTTGACCAAATTTCTTGGCATGAATGAGTTAGCATTTCTAGTGCTGCATCTGTTTGTTGAAACATCTCAGTTGGTATTCTGTCAATTCCTAGAGCCTCGTTTTTTGCCAATGCCTTCAGTGCAGCTTCGACCTCTTCAGTACCCGTGGGTCCTGATCATATGCTACCTCCTGAAATGGTTGAACATCAAAAAATTCCTTCTGATATAGTGACTGTGTATTCCTCCCATCTTCTTTTGATGCTTCCTGAGTCATTTAATATTTTCCCCATAGAATCTTCCAACACTGAAGCTCAAAACTTGAATTTTTTCTTCAGTTCATTCAGCTTGAGAAATGTTGAGTGAGGTCTTCCCTTTTGGTTCTCTAACTCCAGGTCTTTGCACATGTCCTTCTAATACCTAACTTTGTCTTCTGGAGCAGCCCTTTGAAATCTGTTCAGCTCTTTTACTTTGTCATTTCTTTCTTTCACTTTAGCTATGCTACATTCAAGGGCAAGTTTCAGAGTCTCTTCTGACATCCATTTTGATGTTTTCTTTCTTTCCTTTCTTTTTAATGACTTCTTGCTATCTTCATATATCATGTCCTTGATGTCATTCCACAACTTGTCTGGTCTTCGGTCATTAGTGTTCCATGAGTCAAATGTATTCTTAAGATGGGAGGAGACTAGAAAGCACAAAGAATGATATAACTGAGAGGTTTAACTTGGGAAAGGTAAAATTTGAAGATGACATTATCGTTATTTTCAACATTTGCTAGATCAGGTGTGCAAAAAGATAGGCTACTTATTTATTATAAGCTATTTAATATAATAGACTGCCAAGTAGGCAGATCATCACTGTATAAAAGACAACGATTTATTAACATTGGAAAGGATTAGCAACAAAACAAATGGGTTCTCCTTTACCAGAAATCTTTCAGTAGACTACTCAACAAGCAGAAAGAATTTCTTCCAGGGAAAACAAGTTAAAATCCCTTTCATTTCTTGTGTTTAAGGATACTGTGTGGCTAGATGATATCACAGGGAAAAGTCAGTCTTGGAGAAGAAACCTAGAGATAATGGTGTAATTATACTCAGAGGTCAAAGTAGGAAACTAAATGAGGGCCTAGATAACCAGTGCTAGACTCCAATTTTCAGAACTCAATTATGGAGTGGAGTAAAGATAGACACGCAGTGGAAAGCCTAGCAGTAGCAGAAGTCCTGGAGGCTTTAAGAACTCTTGCTGACTTGGGAATATTAAGCGTGGACTCCTGCCTTCTTTCATAGGGAGGAAGGAGCATTTGTGTTAATGCTGTGTAGGAAGGAAGAATGAAATGTACCAAAATATTTTACTTGATGCAGAAACCGAACAAGTATTGGAGACTTACACTTGTACGTTCTCCAAGACAGATTTGTAATGAAAACTACAAGAAATCAAAAGTTAAATGAGAGGTAATCAAGTAATTATAACATATAGCTTCTGCAAGCCGTGTATGCTGTTTTAATGCCTAGAAAATCTTGTTTTATAATATGTACTCTAACATTTAACACTTATGTATATGAAGTAGTTTACATATATGAAATCTCTTAAGTTTTGTTCTTATTTTAATTCCATGATATAGAAACCATTATTATTATTTTACAAATGAAGAAACTGAGACTTAAAGAGGTTAAACAATTTGTCCAAGAGCAGAGCTGAAACATGGTATAACCAGGATTCAGACCCCAGTTTGCCTGATACCAGAGCCCTCACTCTTACTGATGTTGTTAAACATCAAAGTACTCTGAATTGTAGCTCTAGGAAACAAAGAAATAGAAACTGACTCAAGACGGCTCGTGTCCCTTTCGGGAATTTGGCAGTCAAACATGGCACCAAACTCTGGATCCAATCAAATGTTTGGTAGTGTCCAACCTTCCATATGGTTGGGAGGTCTGAATTCTTCACAGATGTCACAGGCAGCTTCCTGCATCACCTGCAAGACATATGCGACATAAGTGGGGAAACAGGATTACTAAAAGTATACCCCTGGCTGGGCCTGCAGCTGAGAATCAAATATAGATGCAGCAGCAAGCAAGGAACTGGACAACATGGGATATAGTTTGCTTTAGGCCCTGAGTTAGCTGCTATACGTACGGTGAGCTGAAACAAGAGCCCTGAGAGTAGGAGAGTAGGCAGGGCTGACAAAAGAAAGGCTCCAAGGACATATTGAATCACAACTTCTAACAATGTGGCATGGCTGTGCAAACAACATCAGACAGGCCAAACTTACATGCAAAAATCAAAGACTGAGTGACTCATTTTGGGCAAATGCGTCTGGCAGCCTAGAAGGAGGAAAGGCAGGGCTGCAAATACAATATGCTCTACAGACAGAGGAGAGAGTCCCAGCCCAGAGCCAGTTTCCATGTGTACGAAGTGTGGAAAATCTGAGACATGAACTGGGCTCTTCAGCCACATTCTCACCCTTGGAAAGCAATCAGCCAGCAGAAAAATCTCCAATTTAAATGACAGCAAAATGTATGCTTGGAGTTAGCTGACCAAATTAGCAACTGAGATATTCTAGGGGCTTAATTTGCACATTGGGTTTTAATAGTATTATATTTATATAGCAGATTATATAACCAAAAATGTTAATGGGAAAATGATTTTATTTGACTGGGAAATTGGCACCCCAACTAATTGTCTGAAAAGGAGCCAATTTTAAAATTCAGATGCTGTTTGAATGAACTGGTATTGGCTGAATTAAGATTTATTGTGTAAAATATGCAGTTCTTAATAATGGCCGAAGGAAAGAAAAAAGGACTTGGTGGACTAAGTAAAGGATTGTGTACTTCGCTATGATTTGGGATTTATTTTGGGATGGTATGAATAAGACCATAGGGAAAGAATATTGGGGTGGTCATGGGGTGGGAGGTGAATAATTGGTCTGAAATGAACATGCAACGTAAATGCATATGTGATCAGAGTAGATAGGAAGATGGCTTGTTATCTGTCCTCAGTTTAAGCAGATAGCACATCTTTATAAATACAGTATTTGAGTACCTGTTTATGCATGACTTTGAACTTTATGTGCCTATTTGATATATACATGAGGATTAAGTGCCACACGTATTAAGAGATGACCATGTTTTTCTTATGGTATTTGGAGTGTTTGACACATTAAGAAAATCCAAAGCTTTCAGTTAATGCAGTGATGATTTTTCTCATTATGAAAGCTATTAGCTGTAACTGGCCAAGACTAAATAAGAAATAAGATTGGGTGGCAATCATTTTTTATAGGAGAAAACTTTGCAAATAATATACTTTTTATTGTTTTTAAATATCATCTTTCTGAGCCAATTGTGATAATCATATCATTTTGGCTCCCCATCCCTTTCACCCAAAGAAGCTGAGATCCTTCAAATAACAGTTGAAATTGCTGTCTTCATTTATGACTGCACATCCTCTTCTTATTATATGTCTTCAGGATAGGGAAAACACAAGTTTTCCTTAGAAAGCCAGGCCTTTCCTTCTTCACCCCCACCCTCTACCAGCCCTACTCTTTAAGACAACATCTTCAAGTTGCCATAGACTAACTGAGTGTTAAATGAATGTCTTCGACAGGAGCTAAGTCTTTTGGGCATTGAAATAAGGTTTTCCTCTTCTCTTGGCATGTGGAGATGGAGAGCATGCTTTGACACCAGTAGCAAAGAATGTGAGCAAAGCAACTTTCAGAGCATCAGAAGTGTCAACAGAAGGAAAAATCAGCTAGAAAGCTTCAAGGTAATTTCCCTACCTATAGTATCCTTTTTTTTTTTTTTTTTTATAGTATCCCATGAAGTCAGTCAGCTCATCACCACCCCTGGCTGACAGAGCCTTCCTCTTTGTTGGTGAATGACACATAAACTATTCTGTCACCCTCCAGGGCTCTTCAGTTCTCTTATCCAGGAAAGAAACACAAAGGTGGAAACAAAGCAACAAGGTAGTGAGCTCAAGTAAAATTATAAAAAATAATATTCCACACTTCACTCCTAGATATACATTTTGGGAAGATTTCTCCTAAATATATAATGGAATACTTACTAGTTTTACTGGATTTCTTTAAGACATGAAAAAATCCATTTCTATGTGGATAAGGTTCTTCTCATATTTTCTGGTGTTTTTATTTTAGATTCAGAACTGAAAAATATTATATTTCTGCATTTTGAACATATTAAAAATTGAATTCCTCATTCTAAATTTTCTTAAACTTTTTATTAATATGTAATACATACATAATGGAAAGTACACCTATCATAAGTGTAGAGCTGGTGATTTTTTTTTTTCCCAAACGGCACACATCTGTGTAGCTGATATTCAGATTAAGAAACAGAACATTTCTCATGCTAAGTTTTTGAGTAGTTGCATTTTCCAAAAGCTTTCATTTCTGTGGCATTTCAAATCTTGAAAATAAGTCACCTCCTTGGAGTAGCAACACCTGAACTCAAACATCTATGTTCTCCATATATTCCCTAATAGCATTATCAAATAATTTTCATTAACGTTTAACTCATTGCACGTAGCAACCTGTGTAACTATAAGAAAGGACATAAATTGGCATTGCAGAGTATGAACATTTGCTACATGGCAAAACTGTTCCTTTTGGCAACCATTTTGCATTTTTAAAGCCATGAGCGCCCTGCTGAACAGAACTTCAAAGAGAGGAGCATCAAAATGGGAGGAAGGCGCTGTGACTAAATGAAGGAGGGCTGAGGGGTTAAAATCGCTGCTGGATGATTTCACCACTTGCTGCCCCATATTCATATTCTTGGCAAATGAATGAGAAGAGTCCCATGTGGGGTTGCAAACTTACTGGAAATGGATGAGAAACATTCTGCTCTGCTGGAGTTTGTAAGTAGTTTCTAAGAACTGACTTCTGCACAAATGAAATTGATTGGATTGTTGTATTTTTCTCCTGGCAAGAAACGTTTTCATCTTGGCATATCTTTCTCTCGGCCTCCTTTGGTTGGCTTGATGACACAACCTTCTGCAAGACCCAGACCCGTCATCCTTATGTGAAGCTTTCCTGATTACCCTGCCTCAGTCCCTGGTCCTTCTTGGATTATGTGGCAATGCCCTCTTTAATAACTTGTACAATACCTCAGAGCTGCTTATATTAAACTCTCTCCCTTTCTGCCACTCCTTCCCTAAATTGTGAGCTTCTTGAGTGCTGTATCTTTTCCTCTTCTATCCTGCTTTGCTTATGCCTCCAAGGCCTTTAATCTGCGTGTAAACAGCAACTCAGTTCCAGATGTGAGAGACCATAGGCTGACTACTTATAGATGAGGGTGAGACCGCCCCAGACCATCATCATCAACAGTTCCCTACTGTTGTTTCTTCAGGCTGACCTACTAGTTGTTTAGCCAGCAATCCACTGCTAAACTGGGAATGAGAAACCACCCACCCAGGCTGTCTCAGTAAGCATCATAATGAAAGAACAGAGACAGCATTTGCCAGGAAAGTGTCTTCTAAAAAAACTTGTGTTCTAAAAAAAGCAATATTTTGGGTCTTGAAAGATTTATCCCATGCCCCTTAATTGTTGTTAATTGCAAAACACTGTTTTCTTTTTTTTTCTGTTTTTGTTTCTTTTTTTCTTAAATAAGAAGTAAGCAACAAGAATAGCATAAATTACAGCCTCTTCTAGCTCTATTGATAATATTGAAAGAAAAGGAAAAGGAAGAAAGCAGCTAAAATCTGTGATTCTTCATTGGAGTCAGAGGTGGCCTCCATCTGTTTCTACCGTTTCTCAAAGCCCACCGGAAGTGTTTTGCCTTTTCTCTCTACAGCCTCATTGACTTTATTTTCTAGAGGATAGACAGACACGATTGATAACCGTGGTGTTTCCTATAAAAGGTGAATTAAGGTTTTACTGGTAAATCATGTGTATTTTAATGTTTGGAGATGTTGTATAAAATTCCATGAGAATTTGAATATATTGAAATGGATATAGATATGTTTAGGTACAGAAAGTATTGACTTATCAAAAGTGAAAGTATTAGGCAGATGTCAGACTGCTTAAGTTTAATTCTTCCTTTCACTTACAGTACATTTTCTCATAGGCAAATTACTTAACCTTTCATCTATATAATTGGCATAATAAAATGTATCGCTGAGGTTGTGAGAATTAAATGCTTCAGTATATGTAAAGCTCTTACAACAGTGCATGCATAGTAAATGTGCCATAAATGTTAGCCTTTATGTAATAATAACTATAATTGTACTGTATATAATACACTAGTACTAATAATAAATAATTAAAAACAAAACAGACAGGGGATATCAAAATGAAATATTTGAATGTTATGAATAAGAAGGGAATTGCCTGTTAACAGCCAGGTCTTTTAAACACTTAAATCATAAACAGTATCTGTCAGTGAGAGCAGAATTCCTATATTCTTTGCTATTCTCCTTTCATAGGGCCAGGTATGCTTAATGGCTGTTCAGATATTAAGAGTATTTTAAACAACCATTATTTAAGCGGACTCTGAAATAGCTGCATTCAGTCATGTTTTGTGTCTGATGGTAAAATATTTTTATGTAATAATTAATGAAATTTCTATCCCTTGGTGAATTTCAGAATTAGTCTTTGTAAAACTTAGTGATAATATGTTCACATAGTAAAGATCATGTCTCTTAAAAAAACAAACAAAAGAAAAACAAAAAACCTTAACAGATTTCATTAATCTCAGAATATTTTGAGATCAAAAATACTTTTGGCAGTGTTGGTGGTATGGGATTTTGACTACCATATTTTCCCTGTTTGGTTGCCTGAAATCCTTTTCTTTAAACTTGTGAGATAAGATTTGTTTTCAAAGTAGAGATGTGAAGATCTTTCATCAGAATGGTTCCCTGTGATTCTTTCATTGAGGGTAAGTTGCTAGTTACAAAAGTGAACACCTCTCTTTTGCATTGTATCATTTATCAAATGTGGTAATAACAAAATATTGTAAAGGAACCTATAGATAAGCCTTAAACAAAGATGAATAACAGGAATTATAAGTTATTTAGAATACAAAGATATATAGTAAATATCAACGAAGCATCAGTTCTTGGCATAGAAATAATAGCATCAGGCAGTTAGTCTCATTCCTTAGGTTTCGAACTAGGTACATTATAATTAAATTTGAGATTAAAACCAAATTTAAATATAACTTCCTTAAATGGTGATCTTAGTAGCTTTTTTTTTTTTTTCCTGAAAAGGACACACAATACTAGGTTTTAGCATTTCATAAAAATTTTACATTAAGAGCATTTGAAAGCAAATAAACGGTAATTATTATTGACCTTTTTATAATGGTCAGAATCTGGAGGTAATAAGCCCTGTTTAAATTACAGAAGCTGAAGCAACTAAAAAGAATCATGTTAATTAGGATGCTTTCTTTTGCGTAGTTACATATGTTGATTTTGAAAGCATTTATTTTGTCAAAAGAAAGAGATACATAGCAGACAGAAGCAATAGAGCAACACATTTCCATAACTAATAACCTTTCACAGATACACTTGCCCCCAGTAGGAACCCATACAGATGTTTGAACAGACAAAAGCTTCATTTGGGGCTGGTTTAAGGTGGGGTGGGACTGGATCATTACTGACGATGATATGTTACTGTTATTTTGACTGTTTTACTAACATTGTTAAGGTTTCTATTTAACTTATATCAGTTTCAAACCTGGGGGTAGTTGTGCTTGCTTTTGGTCCTTGCTGAAAGTATGAGTGCTTTTCTGGGAGCCACATTCTCTGTGCTCCTTCTCCCTCCCTTTTCTGCCTCCCCTTTCCTTGAAGTGTTTCTTTTGTTTGTCTCCATTACACCAGCGTGCAGGGCCACAGTGTTTCTGCACAGTGGGAGTTGGCAATCTTCGAAGAGGCTTTCCAGCATCGCTTTTTAGACTGAAATCATTACAATCTTCAATAGCTACTTGGATTTAAAAAAAAAAGAAAGAAAGAAAGAAACTGGCACATTATTATTCTAAAAACCATCTCGATGTAAAAAAGAGGCTATTTGCTTGATCTTCCCACTACTCCCCCTTTCCTCGCTCTGCCTGCAAGCCCTGCTCATCCTGCTCCTTGCTTCTCTGGGTGTGTTTCCTTCACACCCAAGTTCAGTTTGCATGGTCCTGATTCACTAATTCTATTCAAACTCAGTATACAATGCTTTTTTTTCTTTCTTTCTGTTGTTTCTGAATATTTTTACACTGCTTATGCAAAGGATTGTAGCCAGATATATTACCTTCAAGAAGGAAAACTAGTACCAGCACTGACCCAAGATAATGTTTTCAGAAAGGGCATCTACAATCCAAACCGAGGATTTATTAGCCTGTGTTTAGTTGATGGGAAAGTTGCTTAAATAATAATCCTGCAACTAATTTTTAAGTAGGTGAGAATCGTGTATCCAGCACTCCTGCCCTGTGTTTTTCTCTAGATTCTAAGTACCTGCTTTTCAGCAGTACAAATATTTTGATGCACGTGCCCACGAGTGACCGTGAGCCCACAGTGGAAACCCATGGCGTGAGGAACTGTTTGCAGTGCCTTCACTCTGTGAAAGGGATTAGTGCATGCGAACACATAATATTTCCAACAGGGGTTTGTATAGTGTCGTCATAGGATTTATTTGTTCTCTTCGGTGAACATAACTATAGATAATGAAAGGGAATGGCATGAATAAAGGGAAGAGTAATTTTTAATGCACTTTATCAAAGCAGAACAACCAATTTATATCTGATCCACCATCCAGATGTATGTATATTCAACTAAAATCAAAATAATATAATAGTTTTTCATTGTTAGGTAAATGGAAAAAAATGTACTAAAAAAGACTAATTTAACAAACATGTAGTAATTTGTTATTGATCTTTCTTATTTCGATGTCTTTTAAAATAAGATACTCAAATTAAATGAGACAGGAGTATATGCAGGCTTATTGGAAGGTACACTTTTCCCTGGACATGCCATAGAATTTTCCCAGAAGATGTCAGTAATGCTACTCAATTCTGCCATTTCTAGCCAGTGGGTCTCAAATTCAGTAATCAGCAAGAGTTAGTGATTTAAAAAAAATTTTTTTTTTTTTTTGCTCGCACCAGATTAGAAATAAGTGTTGAAATTTATGAGCTCTAAATGAAAGGATTTTGCTCCTTTTGTTAGATTTTAATTTTACTTCTCAGAGTTTTTATTGAACAGGAGCAAATGCAAGCTTACCTGAATTCAAGTTCTTAGAACACATCTCACCAGCATTTTTCCCTTTCAAAATCCTGATTAAAATAGAAGGTCTAGCTTAAATGATATTTTTTTCCAAGAAGCTTTTTTGGATTATCTTGGCCATACTCTGTCCTGAAGTCTGGTGGCCCAGTGTTTGCATATTTCTCCTGGTGCACATCAAGCTGCCACTTACAGTGTTTGTGTGGCTTTTCCTCCATCTTATTGTTTCTAAATTCCTTGAGGCGGCACACGATGTTTCCTTTTTCATCTCAAACTCCTCACTCATACTTTGCACGTGGAGACTTGTTGAACATGTGGCTATAAAAATAGAAAATGATTATGGATTAGGAACTAAGTGTGTCACTTAACTCCCTATGTCCATATATCCCTTATAAAAACAGCAGTCATGGCATTTATCATAAAAGACCGATTGGGAAATAAATCAGTACACACTATTGTTTTCGCATCTGGAAAGATGCATCTTTACATTAATACAGAAGTATTACAGGTGAAATTCTATTATAAAAAAAGCCAGTCATGAAAAATTTAGTCACAGCTTTTCTTTCCTGTGCTCTGCCAATAGGAATATAATGTGAAATAGAGTGAATAGTTCAACGTTAGTATTATATCTGCAAATTACAGATCTTCCAAATGTACCCGTTGCCCAAAAGGTTATGAATGATGTCATTTGCACCCACATAGGGAAAGGCTGTTGCCTGACTTTCAGACCTATTTACAGAGATCCAAAATGTTCTGCCTATTTGTTTATCTAAAATATGTTTCTTCGTGAATGCCAGACAGGAATTGCTACTGTAATCCCAGGTATCAATTTGCTTCCTGTAGGATATTGCCTCATGATCCCTGCTAGGTCGCTTTTTATTTTTTTATAATACCAAACCCAAGAGGCATCATTTCAGCCTAAATCGGTGATTTAGAGGCTCTTGTGCTTTTATTTATAAATGTGTATGCCATAAAAAGTTACATAGCCCAGCATATAATCAAAACTGGCTGCAAAATTTTGCTTCGAAAATCACAAACATGTCCTAGTAAATATAGCTTCTGCCCAGCCATTTATTTTCTTGGTACTAGAGTAGCTGCCTGCTTGCATATGTCTGCACTAGGTTCACACCCATGTTAGAATGTGGGAATATGATTTGGGTGGGTCATCCAACACATTCAATATATTAGTCACATAACGGGCTGCCAGCCTTCTCAGTCATTTTTTTCATTCTGGGAAAATTCCTGGATTGCCTTTGGGCTGGGCATAGAATAGTATGTGCCATGACTTTGCTCATTTTAGGTTGTTATAAAGGACCTAATATATTCGATTGTGAGGAGGAGTGCAATGAACGAACCTTTATTAGGAATCTGGAGCCTTACTAGGTGTTTTACATATATGATCTCATTTTAATCTTAAATAGTTCTCTGCAATAGTTAAAAAGAGTCAAAAGAGAAAAATTGAATGCTGATACACCCAAGTCCTTTGTTTGGTTGGGAGAGTTATTCCTGAAGTCCCCGTTGGCCAGTGGCTTCCAGGATATGGAGAAAATAATGTAATTAGTTAGGGTTAGAGTCTACAGATATCACTTGACTTGCTAATAAGCAAATAGAGACTCCTCAGTAACAGAAGCAGGACTTAAGAGAAGGAGGGAGTGAAGGGAAGAAGGAAGGAGCAAGGAATGAAAAGAATAAAGGGAAAGGTGGAAATGAGAAGAGGGAAGGGAAAGGAAAAGTAAAGAATCTCAATAAACTTTTTAAAATGTACTTTTTGGTTAACCAAAAAAAAAAAAAAATAGGTAAATAAGACCTACTGCTTTTGATTTAAATATATTAGTTTCAATCGAAGAAGGGCTCATGCTGACATAATAAAAGTGTTTTAAGGTAATGAATAATTATTTTAAAGGTCACCAATTAAACTCTTTCCCCTGAATAATTTTCCATCTGCCAGTCTGCAGGTGGACGACCCCATATGCACAGCCTTATGAACTTAGGCTGTGATCTCTGATGGTGCCAAGAGTTTGGGTAGAAACAAATATACTTTCGGGACCCCAGATCTGTGGCTAAACATTGTTACTCAGAGATACATAGATGTGTCTGAAATCAGAAGTAAGTTGTCTTTTTCTTAGTCTTTATTTGAGAAGAAGACCGCAGATTTAAAACGGCAGCAGATGACAATCAAAATAATACTGTTTGCAGTCCTACGTTGGGGGTCTGAATTTGACCTTGGATACACATGCATGCTTTTATGGCCATATTTGTTTCACACTGTTTACTGTAGTTCAGGTGTGCATTCTCCCACACTCAGAAGCAGGACCCAGTTGGGCCTTGTAGAGCAGTGTGTCCAAAAGCCTGGAAGAGCCTGGGGTGAGCTGGATCATGCCTGTGGGCCTCAAAGAGTTGAACCTAGCTAGTGGAGATGGAGAGAAAAGAGTTCTACAAGGAGAAATTCAACTGGAAAACCAAGTGTAAAGAAATGGGCAGATTTGGGTTTTGTGAAGCCTGAAACTTATATAAATATAGGGG
The DNA here is from genome assembly GCF_024166365.1 of Elephas maximus indicus. Lineage (NCBI taxonomy): Eukaryota > Metazoa > Chordata > Mammalia > Proboscidea > Elephantidae > Elephas > Elephas maximus. The sequence continues at coordinate 162,479,075 of NC_064819.1, forward strand.
CCCTCTTTGAGACAAAAGGAATTTTAAGAAATCTTAATTTTTCAAAACATCTTAAAAAACAAAGGAACAAAAAAGACTTTGTGAACATATCGCCAGGTTTCCACACAGGACCATGAGAAGGGCTGTTGCAAATTTGGAGTTGTAAAACTTAAGCTTCTTATAAAGTTGCCTCTAAAGTAGAGGTCATTCCAAGAAATTAGACAAAGGGAGATCTAGATAAAAGCCAAATGATCCGAAAATAGCAACCAAGAGAAGAAGGTTCAAAGCGGAAACTGGGAGGGGCAGATAGTGGAAAGATAAGATGTCCAATCAGAAAAGACAACAACACTGTTTATAGTTCACCATAGTCTTCTGGGGGTGGAAAGAGGACAGATAGCTGCTTAAGATGTCAGTCTGAGCTGGAGAACAGGCACGGACATGCCCTGTACAACAACATTTTTAGAGTTAACCAACACAAGAAAATCATAGTTTGAATTAGTATTTCATGACTGGGTTTTATCACTCAAAGCATATCCGGAGTCTAAGGTTTGGATAAAAACAAAGAAATAAAGTTTTCTTTACTGCCTCATAGGAGCCTGAAATATGTAGCAACATTGAGAAAAAAAATGTACCAGTAGTTTTCTAACAGCTTGTACCTTACCTAATATTAACCCGCTGGGCATATTGGAGCTGTAAGGAATCTGTACGCAATAGTAAGCTCTGGTTGAAAAAAATGTACCAATCAATAGCTTGCATTACTGTAAAAATCCTTCTGGGCTTAAAATTTTATTTTCTAGTATTATGATAGAAACCCTGAAGAGCAAGAATGAGGGCTAATCAAAGAAATAGTAGAAAACAGCATATGTGTCCCAATACATGATGGTCTCTATCAAGGACATTATGGGCTCCACACAGAAAGCTATATATACTGGGAATTTTTTTTTTTTTTCTGTTTTACTTAAGTCTGCACAGTGCTGTTTCAGGGTGCTTTTGATAAAGATCATTCTAGCAACCAAGTCAGTTCAACAACATATCTTAAAATAATAATAATTCACATATTTTAAGAGCGTGTTATATAAGAATTGTATTATTTGTCTTTAATGTTCTGTTGAAACATTTTGAAATTAATCACCGAATTTTATTTTGGAATATAATTATTGCATTATGTATTCTTTAGTTTATGTCAATGGATTTTATTGTATATGTAGCTACTAAAATTATTTCTATTCTGGTATGTAGATATCACAAGATAAGCATAAAATGTAAGAAAAACTAGTTATTTAGAACCATACTGTGGCTATATGCTCCTTTTTATAAGAGTTTGGTATGTGAGGAACCCTGGTAGTTTGATGGTTAAGAGGTCAACTGCTGACCAGCCGCTCCTTGGAAACCCAATGGGGCAGTTTTACTCTGTCCTGTCAGGTTCCTATGAGTCTGAATCAACTAGATGACAATGGATTTGAGTTTTGCTTTGGTATATGAAATACACAGATGTATGATTAATGCTATAAATTTAAAGCAACTCTTTAATTGAAGAATGCAACATTATTTGATTCTTTTTGTTCTTTCTCCTCCCTAGAGGAAGGAAGTTGGTAATAGTTGACTGGAGCCTCAAAGAATGGGAAGGTTAAGGAAATGAAATCAGTTTACAAGACAAGAGAATGGTGTGTGAAGGCTAGCTCATGAATGGGAGAAGAAGAGATGTAGGGGATGTAAGAGTCTAGAATCAGGTCTGAACAAGGAACCAGGGGTTCAAGGGTCCCTGGATGGAACTGTGTGTAGGCAGATCTCACTGTGAGGGAGGGCTCTTCAGAGACTCTCCCTTTCCTTTTGATACTGATTGGGTCTTCTTACCTCTAGATTTCCTTTCTTAGTCCATGTGCAACAATGATTGCAGCCAGAACAATTATTCTAAAATGCAAAACTAAATCATTTCATTCCCTGCTTAAAACCCTTCACTGGCTCCTTATGATCTAGAGTACATTTTGAGCTTCTTAGAATGACCTGATCTGGCTCTTGTATTTCTTGCCAGCCCCAGGCCCCACTCATATATCTCATACCTTACATTTGCACATACTAAAGTGGTCGTAGTTCTCTGCACACCTTTGCGTATCTGTGCTGATGCTCTTCCCTCTGCTCAAAAGCCTTCTTCACCTATTGTTATCTGGTCAGATAATACCGTTCCTGTCACACTCAGCTAGAACATCACCTTCTGGAAAACCTGCCTTGAGAACTTCCAGTCTGAGCACAGTGTTTGAAAGGACTCACAATTATATTACATTGGATACTTATTTTTCTGTTTTCCTACAGGACTGTCAGCTCCAGTGTTTGTGTACTAATAGTAGAAGAAGGATGGCTAATAGATCATGGAATGAATTGAATTTCCTACAAAGGCTCATATGCAAAAATTAACAACATTGCAAGTACCTCATTTGACATGGTCACTTTTCTATAAGATGCTTTTATTTATATTTAGGAAGATACTTGTATTTGCTAATTAGGGCACAGTATGGATTGAATAGTGGCATCCAAAACTGTATATCCATACCCAAATCTCTAGAACCCGTAAATGTCACTTTATTTGGAAAAAGAGGTCTTTGCAGATGTAATTAAGGATTTTGAGATGAAATCATTTTGGATTATCTAGGTGGGCTTCCTTAAATCCAATGACATGTGTTCTTACAAGAGAAAGATAGAAGAAGATTAGAGACAGACAAAAGAGGGAAAGACATAGACACACAAAGGAAAAGGCGTGAAGGTGAATATGGAAGCAGAGATTGGACTGATGCTGCCATAAACCAAGGAATCCAAGGAATGCTGACAGCCAGCAGAAGCTAGAAGAGGCAAGGAAGGATTCTCCTATACAACTCCAGAGGGAATGTGGCCTTGTTGACCTCTGGCTTCCACAACTGTGAGCAAATACATTTCTCCTGTTTTAAGCTACCCAGTTTGTGGCAATTTGTTACAGTAGTGACAGGAAACTAATACAGAACCAAGCAAATCCTCTCATGGATATGAAATGAGACTGCAGATGAAGCCATTTAGCAGAACACATCACATATATAATATCCCCAATAAATGTTAGACGGATGGATGAATAGATGTATGGATGGATAGATGTTTGGATAAAAAGCCTTAAAATTTCAAATACATGCAGATTAGGTTGCAAAATTCTAAGCATAATTTACCTGACAATATATCTCACTCAAATTTAGGGATAAGATAAACACTTGTTTGAAGGTGAAAGTTATTGACATTTGGCTGGAGAAACACATGTTGAACACAAAAGAGCTAAGAAAAATGTTACTTTCTTGGAAGTGACTTGAAGTACAAGAAACAGAGACTGGTTTGGAAAAAAAGAGTAAAGTCTGTTTTACACTCCATAATGGCTATACCAGACCATCACTTAGCATCTCTGGGAACTTCTCCACAGCTGTTGCTTTACCGAATAACTCTGAACTTGATTTGGATCAGATTTTGCACCTAAATTTAAGCAATGAAGAAATTTTATCACTTTAGAGACTGACAGTAAAGCGAGGGAAAATACCTAATTTTGCAAAGAGAACAGGAGGCCAGCATGATCTGAAACTGAAGATGATATCTACAAAATGTCCTTTTGGAATGACTCAGAGGAAACATGGCCATAGGCTGGATGAAAGTTTTGTTTTATTTGATGATAGCATTTTATTATTTTTTTTTTAATTATCTAATCTTAAAACAAAAGTCTACTGGTATTTGGGATCATAAATTAAGAAAAGGCAGATGCATCAAAAAAAAAAAAAAACTAGCTTAAATCTGTTTTAGTCAGAGCCATGAGAAAAAAGTGAGCATTTAGGAGACAGTGTAGTGCTTTAGTTGGATTACAGTATAGACTGAGTTCTGTTCAGTGTCAATAAACACACTGCTATTGACTGCAGACTAACTCACTGGCCCACATCATGCACATGACGGTCATGTCCGAGCTCTAATGGGGATGTCATCTGAAAATCAAACGTTCAGTGAATTCACTCCTCTATCTGTTTCTTTGTAGAAAGCTCACCGTTGTTCATGTTACCTTTTACATTTATGAAAAATCTGAGGAGTAATTTCATAAAGTTTCCTATATGTAAACCAAACTTGTCGCCATCAAGTCAATTCCAAGTCATGGTGATCCTATGTTACAGAGTAGAGCTGTTCCGTAGTGTTTCACTTGCTATAATCTTCACAGAAGCAGAATGACACCTTTCTGGTACAGCAATGCTGGGTGGATTCAACCTGCCAACATTTAGGTTATTAGTCAAGTGCAAACTGTTTCTGCCATCCTTTGTACGCCCTTTATGCATTAAACTGAATGGAACTTTAAAAAATCGTTGAATTTCCTTATTGATTGTGTGTTTCATGACTATATTCATATTTTTATTTCCTTAGACATAATAGGGAGTAAGAACATTCTGAAACCAGCCATTATTTTAGAGATGAACCTTTGTTGTATCCAACCATAGATCCAAATAAAAAAATTGGATTGAATTTCCCTGCAGGTTTACTTTCAATAAATCCATAACATTGTATTGGTTTTCTTTTGCTTTCTTACTTTTTCTTAGAAGATGACTCTACCTTAAAATTCCATTTCATTGAGGGTTGTACTTGGTTGAATTTTGATTGATAATTCCATGAATTGATTTATTAGTAGAGTGGTTAAGAAAAGAGGACTTGGGATCAGCCATATTGATTTTGACTTCAAGCCCTGAAATTTACTACTGAGTAGCCCCTAAAACCTTATTAAGACTTAGTGTTTTCATCCATAAAATGGAGATACTAATAGTACCTATCTAGTTTGGCTGTTGTGATGACAAAATCAGAAACTATAAATAAAGCCTTTTGAATTGTACTTGCAGAGTTTTAGTTTAATTTAGTTTTAAAGAGTTAAAGCTAACTCTTATAAACTGACTTTAAATTATTTTTACCTAGAAAACAAGATCAAATATAATACCAATAAAACAGACACATTTAAAAAGGAAAAGAAAGAAAGAAATGGGCAGAGTAGGCATCTTATTCTTTGTCACTCAAATTACAAACTAAAAACAATGATGACCTCTCAGGACTGACAAGTAGTTGGCCAAATAATTTAGAAATTATCAGGAACTTTATTCGATGTGTGATTTACATCTACCATCATAAGACTGAACTTCACACTAAGTTTATTTTGGGACTGGAGATCTCAGCTAATGATAGTATGATGCCATCACAGTTAGCACATTTAAAAAGTGAGCCATCCAGATTATGAAGACAAACCTCTACAACTTCCCAGTTATTTTATAATGCTGTCATACTCAGTATGGTGCTTTATCATATTTTGAACTTAATGATGAATATTTAAAGCCTCTTTTGAGGTGTCTTAATAACCGTGGCAGAGCCCTTTTTTGTTTTATACTGTTTTTGACGATACACCAACCACGCCCAACCACCCTTTCTCTTGCCACCTCTACTGCAAGTCCTGGAAAACCTAGTGCTCTCTTCCTCAGGCTTCCTTGCAGTAAAAGGTGGCTATGCGTCCTCATTACATCCAATGAAATGTGAGGGAAAGTCGGTTGGTATGGAGGCATCTGGTTATACTTTTTCCCAATACAGGTATGGCTAATGCTATCCCTTCCCTCTGCCTCCTGTCTTTGAATATGGTCTTATTATTTGGGACAGTGGCACCATGTTAACACCAAAGGTCAAGAAGCACAGAGATTAAGAAATGAGTTTGAGGATAGCTGTGCAGAGAGATAGAATATGCTTGGTCCCTACTGACACTGTTGAGCTGCTACACCAGCCATGGACCACCTCTCTCTCCAGACTTCTACTTATGACTTACATGAATGACTCTGTTGCTCAAGACCATGTGAGTCAGGTTTTCATTTTGGCTCATATATAGTGCTTTCATAATGTGAGTTCAATCATTCTTAGCCAATCTTTTTGTTACATAAAAAAAAAAATGAGAATTAAACAGGTAAAATCTGTAGATAGTAATACTGAGTATTATCAAAGATAAACTCTGATAATTTCTCAGAGGAAGCACAGATTTTTTGAGCACTGATTTCTAAGTAACATTTGCTATGTGGATCTTAGAGCCCCGGTGGCACAGTAGTTAAGAGCTCAGCTGGTAACCAAAAGGCCAGCAGTTCAAATCCAACAGCATCTCTTTGGAAACACTACGGGCAGTTCTACTCTGTCTTACTGTGTCGCTATGAGTTACACTTGATTCAACGGCAGTGCTATGCGAACTGCAATTAATATATATTATTTAGAATTGCTTGTTACACATATCTTCAATAAATCTGAGACAGGGTCATCAATACACAACTCAATGGCATCAATTATGTGAGGGTCTAATAGCCAGATATGATATCCTCTAGTGGGACATTTTGATTCGAAGCAGAATGTATAATCTGTAGATTTGGGGTTGGTCCTCAGATTCCCTCTCCTGCCCCTAGCATGATAGTTGCTCAGCTTGGGTTTTGATGGCATATGAGATATGTGAGATCAACACTCTATTCTCTGATGGAGGCCCAGTGAAGTAGTTTTCTCTATTTCTAGGTGAGGACAGACCATATGTCTAGAAAGCACTGTTACTGGTCATATTTGACAGTCTACAAACAATACTTGAAGTATGTAATGAACACTCATGCTGGATTTAAAAAAATCCACTTTGCCTGAAGGTGGCCTCATGCGCATATGTCTTCTTAGGAGAGTTGTGAGTTTCTTGTAACCTCCACAGTTCTGCCCCATAGGAAAAAGCCAGGATAATTTTGGTCTAGAAATATTCCAAGGGGTTATTAACCCTTACCCACTATAGCTATAGGACAAAACACACACACCCTGAGTTATATTCCACATTTCATCTAATTTTGAACAACATGGCTTCCACCTGAATCTAACAAGCTTAGATTATATACAGAATATACTCCTAGAAAATTTAGTTTCTGTTAGATATAATATTGTTAAGATTAAAGTATTTATTATGAAGCCATGCATTCTAAGGGTGGTTTGTTGGGTAACCTCTGATTTGCAACAATTAAATTTTACAATCTTATTTTCATATTTTCCTGGAGATGGGAGAAAATGTATCTTCTTTATGATACACAGAATAAAGAGCACCTTCAGATGTTTCAGAATAAGTACCTGGCCTGAGAGGAATAAATTTAAATTTATAGGTACTACCTTAGGGCTAAAAATGGGCAGATAAGGTAAGCCATACTTTTTATAGACTATGACTGAGAGAAGTTTGTTTTTATGTGAGGGTCCCTTTTATATAAGAAATTAAAGTTAGTAAAAAATATAAAAAATTGGATATAATTTTAGAGGGCAGAGAAGAGTTTTAAAATCTTAAGCTTACTGAATTAAAGTCCCTCATTCCCCCTCCTTCTCTCTTTTTCAGGGCTGTTAGGAGTTACACAGTGATGTTTTAGCTAGTTGATTAACTAGTTGACGTTTTAGTGTAAATATGCTCCAAAAGAATTGCATTTCACTGCTGAGAGAATTAAGTTAAAATACGAGCAGCGTTTTTCATTCTCCTTCACTTATTGCAGGTTTTTCCAAATAGCAAAACCCTCCTTTTCTTTCATGGTTCTGGTTTGTTTCCCAGGGCATCACCATTTGTGTCTGTTTTTATGCTCTTTATCAAAACTTAGTCTATGAAGTAATTTTCGATAATTTTCCTTTTAACTCAGCCTCGCGAAATCTATTATTCTAAAGCTAGGATGGCATGCCACGTTCTACCTCTGCCTGTGCTGCATAAGCACTTTGCCTGATGACAGATCAGAGAAGATGGGCCTGAATGCATAATTATTGTGACACGCAGTTAATGTTGGTTGATAAAAGTAGGCACACACAATTAAGAGAACATGCTTGATAAAACTAGGCCGTTTATTAAGGACCGGGGTAGAACAACTGTGAGGAGTTACAAGAATTGGTAAACTTCCTTTGCCTCCTCGGTTGTCACTGTCTCCAATTGTCTTGGCAGTAGTCCCTGTAGAGGGTTTGTCTCATGCATAATAATTTCCTCTCTCCTCCCCCCTCCTCCACCGCCCCATTCTAGAACAGTTTTGCCTTTTCTACTAGTTACTGTTACCACCATTTAATAAGAAGGCTTTCCTGGGCTTTCTAATCGAAAACTCGCTTTTATCTTTCTTCATGAAAGAATTGAAATGGCTTCTTTCAGGTTGCTGTAGCCTCTGGGGAGATAGGGACCCTGCGGTTAACAGGATGAGAGATTTTTGTTTAGAAATTTTTATTTAGACAATGAAAAATGACCTCTGTAAACTCAAAGCTATCTTATTTTGGGGCTTTAGGCTTCTGGCAGATAAATCAATTGGGCCCTAGGGACAGCAAAGGAAAAACCTTTGCAGTAACTATGTCAGGGCAACGTAATAGATTTGTTGTGAGTATGTGGTTGTGTTGAATGTAGAATGCACTTAAAAATAAATATCATTTTATTTTGTATTAAATATTCAGGATCTGAATTCTACTCTTTTTAGCTGTGGCAAAGAAATATTTCTTTTTGTGATGCCAACTGGAGAAAGCAGATCTTTTTTATGTATAAAGTATGTGGCTATTGTTGGTATTTTGATTTTCACTTTTTAATTATTTACCTGTGCATTTTCTATTAGGGACAGTTTTTTAGATTTAAATTCTCAATGTCATATCATCATATTAAAAAAAAATAAGTATTTTAAACTACTCTTTTGTGAGTAAACAATTTCATTGTTGCCTAAATAATACAATAGTAGTTTGTCTAAAATATGCTTTTCCAGTTGCCACAACATTTTTCACACCTGTTCGTAAGCTCAAGGTGCTTTGCAGATCCTCACAGCATGAATTGGCGCTGCATGTTCACTCTTTAAAGGAAGAGTGTTGTACTTTGCTGTGTGCTTTTTTACCTATGTCACGTAGCGTGCAGATTTAGAGTGAAAAGTTATGCAGAGCAATCTGTAAATTTGACAAGGACGCAAACCAGAAGACAGATGCTTAACCAACATGCATGGTTGTACAGTTGTTAGTGATGGAAGAGTTGATCAAGAGAGTAAGAGGCACTTTGCAGGGGTTAATTTTTTTTTTTCTATGGCTCATCATGCCTTCAGATGCATTTTGAAATGGCATTAAGGTTGTGGTGCAGACCAATAAAAGGCAAGAGATCAGAAATTAAAGTATACTTGAAAATAAAGGTGAAAATTGACTAACCAAATACTACGTGAGAAATTAAAATAAAACAATGGGAAAGGAGGAAGTGATATTAGGAAACTAGAAAGGGAGAATAATGAAAAGCCATGCCCTACCTCTTTCATTTTTTTAAAACTGTAATTCTGCCTGACCACTTTGGAGTGGGAGCAAATGTATTTGATCAATCTCTTCTATCCTCTTTTTAAATTTTTTTTAATTTCCTTTTTCTCAAATTCAAAATTAATTAGTATTAAGCTATGGTTAGGATTAATGAACAGGCCAAATTTTATTTATTTTGTAGATGGATAGATAGTTGCTACCGAGTCAACTCTGACTCAAGGTGACCTTATATACAATAAAACAAAATGTTGCCTGGTCCTATGTTATCCTCATGATTGCAGACATGCTCAAATCTATTATTACAGCTATTGCGCCAATCCATCTCATGGATGGTATCTCCCACCCTAGCTGGCACTCTGTGTTACCAAATATGATGTCCTGCAACAATTGATCTTTCCTGATGAAGTGTCCAAAGCAAGCAAGTAGGACAATGTTCTATTGTGATCCATAAGATTTTCGCTGACTAATTTTTTAGAAGTAAATCTCCAGGCTTTTCTTCTTAGTCTGTCTTAGTCCAGAAGCTCTCTTGAAACCTGTCAACCATGGAGGGCCCTGCTGGTATTTTAAATACAGGTGGCATAGGACCAGCATTATAGCAACACTTAGGCCACCACAGTATGATGAACTGACAGATGGGTGGTGGATTTATTTTGATAGGTCTCTTTATTTAGAACCTTGAATAATACAAGAAAACATACCTACTCCTCACTTATCAACTGTCTCATTATCTGACATTTTATGTTTATAACAATAATAAATAATCTACTATCAGACATTTTGCACATTAACGAGGGAGTGAGGCCTAGCAGGAGGTGCTGGATGGGCGCTGTGACTGGGTTGGGGGGTGAGTGAGGCAACAGAACACTGGCGCTGAAAACAGACACTGACCCGGTCTTTCCCATGACACCGATTTTCGCATAACAACCTGGTCTTTGGAACCTGTACAGGTTGGTAAGTGAGAAGCGGGTGTTTAAAAAAAAAAATGCTTAAATGGGCCACAGTGACTCTTTACAATGATCAAATATAGGTTTTAATTTTAAAGATTCTGAAAGAGATAAAAGATTTATTTAAATTTGTATCTTGGTTTCCTTTCCTTATTTAATCCTTACGGGAACCTTATACATTACTATAATCATCCTAATTTCACAAATGGGGAAACAAAGGCACAGACAGGCTAATTTGCTTATCTGCTAATAAATTGCAAAAGTGGTCTTCAAGCCAAGAAGCCAGTGCTCTTAACCACTGCACTATGCTTCTTTGTGCCGGGTATATGTGTGCATTAATTAAGTGTGGGTATCCCATTTCTTCTCTTCATTTAAGTGTAAATCTATTGATTGAAATATCCACTATCACATCCTGTGCTTTGGATAAAAAGTATTCAGGAAATTAAAGAAGCCAATACACTTAAATGTGTATATTTTTTAAAAAAGTCTACTGTAGATTTTAAAGTATGCTTGTTTATTATACCCCCTTCTTTAAAATAACATATTACATCATAGTATTGGGTTCAATTAATCATGAACTTTTGTTGTTGTTAGGTGCCCTCAAGTCAGTTCCAACTCATAGTGACCCCGTGTACACAACAGAAGGAAACACTGCCTGGTCCTGTGCCATCCTGACAATTATTTCTATGCTTGAGCCCATCATTGCAGCTACTAGGTCAGTCCAACTTGTTGAGGGTCTTCTTCTCTTTTGCTGACCCTCTGCTTTACCAACCATGATGTCCTTCTCCAGGGACTCGTCTCTCCAGATAATGTGTCCAAAATATGTGAGATGAAGTCTCACCATCCTTGCTTCTAAGGAGCATTCTGACTATACTTCTTCCAAGATAGATTTGTCTCATTATTGTTGATGATACAGATTAAGTTTATATATCTGTGATGGTTAAGATTGTATGTCAGCTTGACCGTGCCATGATTCTCAGTGTTTATATGTTATCACCCCCATGATGGGATCTGCTGTGAGTAGCCAGCCACTTGAAAGGGAGTTTCCTTGAGCGTGTGGCCAGCATCCAGACATATGCGGACATTCTGGCTCTTGACTGCTCTGGATCTGCAGCTGCCTCCTGTTCATCTGACCTCTGGTTCCTGGGACTTGAGCTAGCAGCTTACCTGCCAATCTTGGGATTAGCTGATTTTTAGTGCCTGTGAGCAAGAGCCCTGCATGAATCAGGAGAAGTCTTTATTCTGATGCACAGACTTGGGTTGTTCCGGCCTCTACAATCACATGAGCCATTTCCTTGATATAAATCATATATATATATATATATATATATATATATATATATATATATGGAGCCATGGTGGTGTAGTGGTTAGGAGCTTGGCGCTAACCAAAAGGTCAGCAGTTCGAATCCACCAGCTGATCCCTGCAAACCCTATGGAGCAGTTCTACTCTGTCCCATAGGGTCATTATGAGTCAAAATTGACTTGATGGCAATGTTTTATATATATTTATTTATACGCTTTACTGGTTTTGCTTCTCTAAAGGACCCAGCCTAAGACAATATCTGAGGGTCTTTACCCATAAAAAAACCAAACCAGTTACCACAGTGTTGATTCCAACTTGTAGAAACTGTACAGGACAGAGTAGAACTGCCCCACAGGGTTTCCAAGGAGTGGTTGGTGGATTCAAAGTGTGGATCTTTTGGTTAGCAGCCATAGCTCTTAACCACTGCACCACAAGGGCTCCTTTACCCATAAGCAGGGTAAAGAATAAGTTTACTTAAAACCAGTGGAAAAAAATTAAGATATTTCTTTCAATTATTAACTTAAAAAAAATTCTTTTTGGGCTATGTAATACAGATAGTAAAGCCCATGATCTATCAGACTAAAAGATATTATATTTAGTGAGTAAAAATATATATTTAGTTAGATCACCCTGAAGACTAAGGTGCGCCTGACCCAAGCCATGGTATTTTCAATCACATCATATGCATGTGAAAGCTGGACAATGAATAAGGAAAACCGAAGAAGAGCTGACACTTTTGAATTGTGGTCTTGGTGAAGAATATTGAATATACCATGGACTGCCAAAAGAACAAACAAATCTGTCTTAGAAGTACAACCAGAATGCTCTTTAGAGGCAAGGATGGCGAGCCTGCGTCTTGCATACTTTGGACATGTTGTCAGGAGGGATCAGTCCCTGGAGAAGGACATCATGCTTGGCAGAGTACAGGGTCAGCAGAAAAGAGGAAGACCCTCAATGAGGTGGAATGACGCAGTGGCTACAACAATGATCTCAAGCATAACAACGATTGTGAGGATGGCGCAGGATGGGCAGTGTTTCGTCGAGTTGGAACCAACTCGACGGCACCTAACAACAACAACAACGTATTTAGTTAGAATTTTTAATGAATGCTTCATGAAAAAGATCTTTGAATTTCACTTCAATAGACAGTGTCTAAAAATTTAGTTCTCATACATACTAGAAATGACATATATGATCAATTATATTTATAAACTATTCATGGGAACCATGCTTATGCAGTGTCATGAATTGACTTGTGTCCCCCCAAAAATGTTGGTTAGGCTGTGAGTCCCAGTATTCTGTGGCTGTCCTCCATTTTGTGATTTTAATTTTATGTTAAAGAGGATTAGGGTGAGATTGTAACACCATTACCAGTTCACATCCCTGATCCAATGTAAAGGAAGTTTCCCTGGGGTGTGGCCTGCACCACCTTTTGTATCTCAAGAGGTAAAAGAAAAGGGAAGGTAGCAGAGAGTTGGGGACCTCACACCGTCAAGAAAGCAGCACCAGGAGCAGAGTGTGTCCTTTGGACACGGGGTCCCTGTGCCTGAGAAACTCCTCAACCAGGGTAAGATTGAGGACAAGGACCTTCCTCCAGAGCTGACAAATACCGAAAGCCTTCCCCTGGAGCCAATGCCCTGAATTTGGACTTGTAACCTACTAGACTGTGAGAAAATAAATTTCTCTTTGTTAAAGACGTCTGGTTGTGGTATGTCTGTTATGGCAGCACTAGAGGACTAAGACATGCAGCCTCATTCATCCTGATGTCTAACTTCCTGTAGGAATCTGGACTTTCCGAAAAAGAATTGTGGAACTGGAAATGGGCTCCCAAAGCTACGAAAGAGTTGCAATAGTCACAAAACCCATTTATTAAAGTTCCCATATGGTACTATAAGGTGGCCCTCAAATCCCCCATCCAGGACTTGTTATCATGCTTAGTTATCTCTTTTTGCAGATTCAAAATATAAAGTGAGAAAGAAAACAAGAGTACCCTCCTAGGGGCACAGAGATGACACTATAAACTCCTGTACATCAGAAGTAGTAGTTAGGTCAGTGTCCCCTATGATGGTTTGTGTTTTAGAAATATGTGTTGAGTAAAGAAGCAGTAGGGAAAGATGCATCAAATTGCAAGTGTGAGTTCAGAAACAGGACTTCAAGACAGTCCATGCTGTTTAGTTTAGAAGGCAGTGCAACATTTTAAAAGCTCTTTAGGGTATTACTTTACAATATTTCCTGCTTATAGCAATGGCATTTTCTTACCAATTAAGGTTAACTCATGTTCAAACCTTATGTTTAAGGCATCAGAGTAGTATATGAGTTATTTGAAAATGCTTTAATCAAATATTTTAAAGTTTTACAAACCTTTGCAGAATCCAAAACATCGAAATATTACAAAGCATCTTCTCAGACCACAAGGCAATAAAACTAGAAATCAATAACAGAAAAACCAGGGAAAAGAAATCAAATACTTGGAAACTGAACAATACCCTCCTGAAAAAAGACTGGGTTATAGAAGACCTCAAGGAGGGAATAAGGAAATTCATAGAATGCAACGAGAATGAAAACACTTCCTATCAAAACCTCTGGGACACAGCAAAAGCAGTGCTCAGAGGCCAATTTATATCGATAAATGCACACATACAAAAAGAAGAAAGATCCAGAATCAGAGAACTGTCCCTACAACTTGAACAAATAGAAAGTGAGCAACAAAAGAATCCATCAGGCACCAGAAGAAAACAAATAATAAAAATTAGAGCTGAACTAAATGAATTAGAGAACAGAAAAACAATTGAAAGAATTAACAAAGCCAAAAGCTGGGTCTTTGAAAAAAATAACAAAATTCATAAACCATTGGCTAGACTGACTAAAGAAATACAGGAAAGGAAACAAATAACCCAAATAAGAAACGAGAAGGGCTACATCACAACAGACCCAACTGAAATTAAAAGAATCATAACAGATTATTACGAAAAATTGTACTCTAACAAATTTGCAAACCTAGAAGAAATGGATGAATTCCTGGAAAAACACTATCTACCTAAACTAACACATTCAGAAGTAGAACAACTAAATAGACCCACAACAAAAAAAGAGATTGAAACGGTAGTCAAAAAACTCCCAACAAAAAAAAAACCCTGGCCCGGACGGCTTCACTGCAGAGTTCTACCAAACTTTCAGGGAAGTTAACACCAATACTACTAAAGGTATTTCAAAGCATAGAAAATGACGGATTACTACCCAACTCATTCTATGAAGCCACCATCTCCCTGACACCAAAACCAGGTAAAGACATTACAAAAAAAGAAAATTACAGACCTATATCCCTCATGAACACAGATGTAAAAATCCTCAACAAAATTCTAGCCAATAGAATTCAACAACATATCAAAAAAATAATTCACCACGATCAAGTGGGATTTATACCAGGTATGCAAGCATGGTTTAATATCAGAGAAACCATTAATGTAATCCACCACATAAATAAAACAAAAGACAAAAACCACATGATCTTATCAATTGATGCAGAAAAGGCATTTGACAAAGTCCAACACCCATTTATGATAAAAACTCTCACCAAAACAGGAATTGAAGGAAAATTCCTCAACATAATAAAGGGCATCTGTGCAAAGCCAACAGCCAACATCACTCTAAATGGAGAGAGCCTGAAAGCATTTCCCTTAAGAACGGGAACCAGACAAGGATGCCCTTTATCACCGCTCTTATTCAACATTGTGCTAGAAGTCCTAGCCAGAGCAATTAGGCTAGACAAAGAAATAAAGGGCATCCGGATTGGCAAGGAGGAAGTAAAATTATCTCTATTTGCCGATGAGATGATCTTATACACAGAAAACCCTAAGGAATCCTCCAGAAAACTACTGAAACTAATAGAAGAGTTGGGCAGAGTCTCAGGTTATAAGATAAACATACAAAAATCACTTGGATTCCTCTACATCAACAAAAACAACATGGAAGAGGAAATCACCAAATCAATACCATTCACAGTAGCCCCCAAGAAGATAAAATACTTAGGAATAAATCTTACCAAAGATGTAAAAGACCTATACAAAGAAAACTACAAAGCACTACTACAAGAAATTAAAAAGGACATACTTAAGTGGAAAAACATACCTTGCTCATGGGTAGGAAGACTTAACATAGCAAAACTGTCTATTCTACCAAAAGCCATCTATACATACAATGCACTTCCGATCCAAATTCCAATGTCATTTTTTAATGTGATAGAGAAACAAATCACCAACTTCATATGGAAGGGAAAGAAGCCTCGGAAAACAAAGCATTACTGAAAAAGAAGAAGAAAGTGGGAGACCTCGCTCTACCTGATTTCAGAACCTATTATACTGCCACAGTAGTCAAAACAGCCTGGTATTGGTACAACAACAGACACATAGACCAGTGGAACAGAATTGAGAACCCAGATATAAATCCATCCACATATGAGCAGCTGATATTTGACAAAGACCCAGTGTCAGTTAATTGGGGAAAAGAGAGTCTTTTTAACAAATGGTGCTGGCATAACTGGATATCCATTCACAAAAAAATGAAACAGGACCCATACCTCACACCATGCACAAAAACTAACTCCAAGTGGATCAAAGACCTAAACATAAAGACTAAAACGATAAAGATCATGGAAGAAAAAATAGGGACAACCTTAGGAGCCCTAATACAAGGCATAAACAGAATACAAAACATTACCAAAAATGGCGAAGAGAAACCAGATAACTGGGAGCTTCTAAAAATCAAACACCTATGCTCATCTAAAGACTTCACCAAAAGAGTAAAAAGACCACCTACAGACTGGGAAAGAATTTTCAGCTATGACATCTCCGACCAGCGCCTGATCTCTAAAATCTATATGATTCTGTCAAAACTCAACCACAAAAAGACAAACAACCCAATCAAGAAGTGGGCAAAGGATATGAACACACACTTCACTAAAGAAGATATTCAGACAGCTAACAGATACATGAGAAAATGCTCTCGATCATTAGCCATTAGAGAAATGCAAATTAAAACTACGATGAGATTCCATCTCACTCCAACAAGGCTGGCATTAATCCAAAAAACACAAAATAATAAATGTTAGAGAAGCTGCGGAGAGATTGGAACCTTATACACTGCTGGTGGGAATGTAAAATGGTACAACCACTTTGGAAATCTATCTGGCGTTATCTTAAACTGTTAGAAATAGAACTACCATACAACCCAGAAATCCCACTCCTCAGAATATATCCTAGAGAAACAAGAACCTTCACACAAACAGATATATGCACATCCATGTTTATTGCAGCACTGTTTACAATAGCAAAAAGCTGGAAGCAACCAAGGTGTCCATCAACAGATGAATGGGTAAATGAATTGTGGTATATCCACACGATGGAATACTACGCATCGATAAAGAACAGTGACGAATCTGTGAAACATTTCGTAACATGGAGGAACCTGGAAGGCATTATGCTGAGCAAAATTAGTCAGAGGCAAAAGGACAAATATTGTATAAGACCACTATTATAAGATCTTGAGAAATAGTATAAACTGAGAAGAACATACACTTTTGTGGTTACGAAGGGGGGAGGGAGGGAGGAAGGGAGAGGGTTTTTTACTAATGAATTAGTAGATAAGAACTGCTTTAGGTGAAGGGAAAGACAACACTCAATACATGGAAGGTCAGCTCAGTTGGACTGGACCAAAAGCAAAGAAGTTTCCGGGATAAAATGAATGCTTCAAAGGTCAGTGGAGCAAGGGTGGGGGTTTGGGGACCATGGTTTAAGGGGACTTCTAAGTCAATTGGCAAAATAATTCTATTATGAAAACATTCTGCATCCCACTTTGAAATGTGGAGTCTGGGGTCTTAAATGCTAACAAGCGGCCATCTAAGATGCATCAATTGGTCTCAACCCACCTGGATCAAAGGAGAATGAAGAACACCAAGGTCACACGGCAACTAAGAGCCCAAGAGACAGAAAGGGCCACGTGAACCAGAGACCTACATCATCCTGAGACCAGAAGAACTAGTTGGTGCCCGGCCACAATCGATGACTGCCCTGACAGGGAGCACAACAGAGAACTCCTGAGGGAGCAGGAGATCAGTGGGATGAAGACCCCAAATTCTCATAAAAAGACCAGACTTAATGGTCTGACTGAGACTAGAGGAATCCCGGCGGTCATGGTCCCCAAACCTTCTGTTGGCACAGGACAGGAACCATACCTGAAGACAACTCATCAGACATGAAAGGGACTGGACAGTGGGTAGGAGAGAGATGTTGATGAAGAGTGAGCTAATTATATCAGGTGGACACTTGAGACTGTGTTGGCATCTCCTGTCTGGAGGGGGGATGGGAGGATAGAGAGAGTTGGAAGCTGGCAAAATTGTCAGGAAAGGAGAGACTGGAAGGGCTGACTCATTAGGGGGAGAGCAAGTGGGAGTACGGAGTAAGATGTATATAAACTTATATATGACAGACTGACTTGATTTGTAAACGTTCACTTGAAGCTCAATAAAAGTTAATAAAAAAAAAATTTTTAAGTTTTAAAAAATGCACGTGGATTAAAACATCCAACAAAAGCTGGAAAATAATTAAAATCAAGGTGTAAAAATGAACATCAAAATAAATATTTACTAATAAATAGTGATGGTGAAAAAAATAATCATTACACAATATGTGTATGAATATATCAGTCAGGACACCAACCAGAAATGGGTGACATATTCTGATTAGAAAAAACTGAGAATTATTATTTACAAAGGGGCCATTTACAAAGGTGTGATTTTACAATGAGATAAGACAAAACCCAAAGGATAGAATTGGTAAAGCACAGCTATTTCCAACCACTTCAGTCCCAAAGGAAGGAAGAAAGACAACAGTCGCCAAAATCTAGGAGAAAGTTTTTTGAAGAAGATTGCTTTGAGAAGAGTGGTTGAGGAACATAGTCAGCTGAGGAGGCCTGGCAAAGGAGGGGACAGGGCAATAAATATCCTGACCTCACTCTCCTCCATCCTTCCAATCTATTGCTGGAGCTCCCTATTGGCTAACCCGGCCGGAAGCTAGAAGACAAGGAAGCTTGTTGATGAAGCCCGTATGGATCAGCCTTCCATGGTGGAGAGTAGGATGGAGAATGGCTACCGAGGGGCAGATATAAGAAGATACTGGCATTATTAGAAAAAGTGTAATGATGACCCAACCCGAAGCAATGAATAATCAGGACTGAATTAAATCCTTGGTGGAATAAATATTATTTATTTTTATTATTAAATATTATTGGTAGAAATTGAGTAGCAGTGGCAACATTGAAAATTCTGAAATATAATTAAAATTTTAGGTAATAAATATTATGAAAAACTTCCAAAGAAATGTAGACTTCCCTAGGCAAAGAGGAAGATAACAATTTTATAAATGTGTATGTGCCTGTATGTGTTTTGGGGAAGGGGAATATTGAGAGAGAGATGTATAGAATAGAGGATACTGATTTGGAAACAAAGTTCTTACTAAAATTTTCTCTCTTTGAGAGCAGATGCATTATCATATTCTACTTTGTAATCCTTGTGTGAACCCAGAGCTTTGATTAGGGTAAAATGAGTCAGATGCTTGTCTGGGGGGCAGAATTTAAGGGAATGTCAAAAGCTCAGTCATCAGGGTAAATGATATTTTAACACAATGTCTAAAATATCAAAATTATGGAAAAAATCGATGAAGAACAAAATATCAACATTTTAAAATAGGTACAAATTGCTTTTTTTTTTTTTTTTAACCACTCTGTGTTATTGTACAACAGGAAAAGTTGTTTCCAATCAGTCCTTGATTCCTGACCCCCACAGGTGTTGCATCACCTACTGGATAGGTTTAAAAGGGTTGAACACGGCTTGCAGACAGATTGGGCAACTTGGGGCTCTATAGACACTTGCGATTTTTGATAGTAGGGCTTTTTCTGTTCGTTCAAATTACGGGAAGGTATTTTGATAAGTGTATACAAGGGTGCACGTTTTTTCTTTAACCTCAGGCACCAGTGTGGCTCAGCATGGCACTGCTGGACACTGTTCCTGATATATAGCTGATAATTGATGTTCATTGAGCAAACGAATGATTAAATGAATTAATGTGGTCATTTCCTTCTTCGAATAGTGTATTACTAAGATTTGGTGTCCCTATCAGCTCATATTTTATTTTTCTTGCTGTATCATTTATGGCTTTTCTGTCTCTACCTTCTCCCTCAAAATTCCGAGGGATGTTTTAGGGGCATGATTTGGGATATATGGATGCTCAAAGAAGGCTTTTGTAAAATCTCATGAATATTCTACTATACAGAAATTGTATAATAGTTTTCCAAAATAACCAGCGTTAATTTTTTCACTTCCCTTATTGCCTTTATACCAACAATTTTCCTCAGTTTCTCCTATTGAAAGCATGCATTTGTACTCGCTTTGGTTAGACACCGCTGAACAGCCTGATTTCAGTACTGTAGAACACTTTCATTTTGCAACATTAATACATATATGTTCCTTTCTTAATTGTACCCTGCTATCATTCTCAAGTTTGTTTTTAATTTAAGCTCCCTTGTTTGGAGCTATGTGCACATTGAAACTAGTACATCTTAAAACCCTGCAATACCTAGCAAGTCAGGGCTCAGTAAATATTAATTAATGGTAATAGCATTGGTATAGCAATTTAACTTTCTCATTACTTTGATCATATTACCCTTCCTTAAGGCCCCACTGGAATAATATTGATTTTTTACAACAAACATAATATCTTATCCTTGAAAGCTTGTTTTCTGTCTCCATTTTAATTTTAGCGTTCCCATTATTGTTTTGTTAGACACAGATGATATGGAGAGAGAGGGAAAAGCACATTGGAGCTCTGTTACATTATTTATCTTTTCTGTAACTATTATCTGAATAAAATAAAGGTGAAATATGACACAGGAAACTTTTTATCTAAGAGCAAGATCATCTAAATATATCTGATCAAGAGGCATTTTTTAGACTTTCTGGAAAGATTATATGGAATGTTGATTTTGTAAGTAAATAAGAAACAGTGTCCTTCATCTTATATATCATTTACTATTCCATTTTTAAAAACTTTTTTTCATGAGAATATTTGATTTGATCTTCAAATCGTCCATTTGTCAGGACCAGTTCACCTACTGGTCCATGTCCACATAACTCATGCTTTGCAGTCATAGACTGATGTGACACAGTGTAATAGAAAATGATGCATTGCCTGAATTTAAAGGAACATGGACTATTTCTGGATCTGCCGTGCCGCATGAGATCTGTATCACATTTGAAACAAAGCTAACCAAGCAGACAGCGCAGAAAGATATCTATAGCTTCCATTAATCGGTGTAGAGTATATATTTTCTTCAGAATCTAATTCTATTTGCCTGGTATATTTTAAGCCAGAAACACAGAACAAAAATAGGCTTAGTGACCATTCACACTGCTTCTCACGTGAATGTCCTTAGAGAATCACCCCCAGAAAAAGCCAAAGCAAATCCAATTTTGTTGAAAATTGTTAAGTATATGGTATTACATATATCCCTTTATTCCATCTTTTCTCACTGGGGTGACATTAAATGTTCTATAATGTATACACTTTGATCTGTATATAAGTATATAAATATTTACGCAGAGCTAAACTACTACCTGTCATTTAAAGCCAATTAAAGCATGTTGTTCACAAGAAATAAAAGTACCAAATTACTTCAGATTTGAACTAGGAATAATAAATGAGATGATAGAATCGATCGAAAGATACATATCCACTCTTGTGGAAGATCTTCAGTCTGGCCAAGATTTCAGAGACCCCTTGAGGGGCCACATATGCTTTAAAGAAGGTAACTTACATCTCTCCCCTTTCCATGAGGTGCATTAAGCATCTCCAAGTTCACTGCTTTTTTTCCCCTCCATTCAAATCACTTATTCACCCAGGTACAACGAGCTAAGAATTACCAAAGATCAGACGGCACCTATTACCCCTACTTCACTCCCCTGATGGAAGTAAGAAATAAAATACTTCTGGCCTTATTGGAATTAGACATCTATGACACCAACCCCACCTCTTCTCAGAGTTTCATTAATGGTTTTCTGTTTCTTGCTTTCCCCTTTCTTTTGTATCGTCTGTAAGTGCCCTCTCAGCTTTCCTTGCAAACACACCACCATTCCTCTGAGACAATTATTTCTAGGCCTTCTGGTTATTGACAGAATTGTTTATCAAGGGAGTTCTTTAAGTCATTTCAGTTACTAAGTAAATATGGCTAACTCTCAAATCTTTACTCCCAACTCTGGTCTCTTCGTAATCAGATCTTCACAACTGCCTTAAGGTTGCTTGTCCTTGGAAATAAGCCCAAATATGTTATGTCATGTATACATCTTCCACCTGAAACAGTCATCCATTCACCATTCTACAGTTCTTGTTAACTTCATCAGTACTTTTTCATTTTCCTAAGCTCTTCAACTTGAGCAAAGGGAAAATATGCTTGAAGAATAATATTCAGTAGTTATTTGATTTGTTCACTAAACATTCTTCTTCACAGTCAGCCCAGAAATAACATTTAATAATTTTTTCCAGTAATGTTTCTACATTTACATTCCCATTTTCAGTTTCACAACCACAGTGAGCCCAGTTTAGTTGTATTATTTCACATCCAGTCTCTCCCTTCATTCTCTTCATGCTATAATGCTGCAGTATAACCTGCAAAAGACAGGAACTGTGTGAGGCAGAAACCTGTCAGAGAAGGAAAACTCAAATATTTTCCACTACAATGAATGATAGACAAGTGGTAAGACTGCACTCTGTCAAAGGCAGAAAACTTGCAAGACCCAGACAAACAGAACTTGAGAGATCAAATTCTGGCTCTCACAAGTTTCACTGTATAATCTATTTTAGATACAAATGCTAAAATAATCTCTCACACATTTATGCTGTTTCCATTTTTCTTGTTGTATCAGAATGACACTGTCTGATATTCTCCCACTCTGTCATGTTCATCTCATCAACTATATTTCCTTAGTTACACTTAGTGAGCAGTTCATTCAAGTCAAAGTAATTGTTTACTCCTCATGTAAAAGAAAAAAATCTCTTCCCTCCCTCTTTTCCCCTTCTTTCCTCTCTATTCCCTTCCCTTCCCTTCCTTTCCTTTCCTTTCTTTTCTTTTCATTTCTTCTGTCCCCTCTTTCTGTCTCTTTACTTTCTTTCATTAAATACTTATTAAACACCTATTATGTCTACCTTGGGGGCTAGAAAATAAATGAGACATAATCCTACCTCAAGGCGGGAAATAAGTAATGTAGCATGATGTCCCACAACATAATTATAATATATATATATTATTATCTCTGTTTCACAGAGCAGGAAGCTGAGGTTGAAAAAGGTTGCATTATACACAGAGAATGGAGCAACAATAAAGAGTAGATCTGGGATTCAAATCTAGGCCTTGCCAATTCCATAAACCATATTTTCTCCACCAAACTACTTGAAATCCAAATCCAGAAAGCCTGTGGCACTAGAGGACAGAGGTGGAAACAAAGTGAATCTGAAGTACTGAAACAAAGCCAGTGTATCCAGAGGACAAAGAATGGGCAGCGGGCTTTGGTGAGCTACAGCTGATGGGATACAGAGCAGTTTGAGTATAGTGGGCCTTACAGCCATGTTAATCAAGTTAGTTTTCAATCCCATGATCACTGGGAAGCCAACGAAGTGCTTTAACCATAGAGGTGACAGAATGAGATTTACACACTAGAAAGATGGCTCTTGGGCTGGGGTGAAAGTAGGTGGGACTACTAGAACAGATAAATTGTGGCCTAAGGTGATATGTCTGTAGATGAAAAGAAATTAATAGATTCAAGAAATATTGAGGATATAAATGGCAGGATTCTCTGAGAGATTCGATATATGGATTAAGGGATAGGAAGGAGTCCGGGATGACCCAGAGGTTTCTGATTTCCACACTGGATAAGGACCATGGTTAGTCTAGGATGAAATGAGGACGTGAAATGTTAATTGAGTGCATGTGCATGTGTGAGCCAGAGGAAAATAATAGTAAGATAACAGGCCCAAGTTATGAAGAAATCCAACAGTGATGGCTGGATAGAGAAGGATGATCTTGGAAAAGGGACAATGAAGAGAAAACCAACAATCAGAAATTAATGTCAAGGAAACAAAGGAAGTGAAAGAGATATTTTTGAGAAAAGAATGGTTCAAATATTGTCAAATGTTGTTGAAATTTACACTAAAAATGTCCATTAGTTTTAGTGACCCAAGATCATTGCTGACCTTAGGAAAGCTGTTTGGTTGAAGAAAAGGTTTCAGCTGTCAAATGGGAATGGATGAAAGAACAAGGACTGTGAAGTGGGAGTGGCATTGATCAGGAAAGATTCCAGAAGAAGTCAGAGTTTTTTCACCTTCTCCTTAATTCCATGTGCAAAATAATAAGTGTCTAGAGTTATAACAGTTTTCTTATGTTGTATTTAACTGCCCTCATGTTTTTTCCGCTATTATCAGTCTGTTTTTACCACTAGATTTTAAGGTTCTTAAAAGAGCAGACCCACAAATCTAAGTATTTAATATTTATTTACTGTCTTCCAATGCAGTAGATATCTATGTTTTGACCAATTAGTCACTGAATATTTATTGCATAAGGAAGTTAGTCTCCATCAGAATTTTGTTTAATTTTGTGTTTTCATTCAAATGATAACTTTAAAATAGTAATATAATCATGTTTTAGGTTATCTGGTTGGGCACCATGTACTGCCATGAAATTTTAGTCCCCAAATTTGCATTGAATTTTATTTTTTTCATGTGAATTCATGCCTAGCTATATGAACAAATTCTGCAGTGACTCAAACGGAGAAAATCTTGGGGAAATTGAATCCACATATGCTCACGGAGTGCAAACCTTCTGAGTCAGAAACGGCTGCTCTATGTCAATAGACTCATCACTTTTAATTATATAACAGATAACAGTAAGAGAATCCATCTGTATGTGTACCAAGTTTTAAAAATCAAGTAATAGCAAGTAAAGTAATGAATATACAATGAAAAATCTATTGTCTATTCTAACGTCTAGCAATAACTGCATTGGATACCCATGTAATGCAGAGTTTAATAACAGCAATGTGAACGTTTTATTCAAAGGAACAATGCAGCTTTAAAGAGTCATCAAGCGATACCTTATTAAAATTGGCAGGATTATGATTAAGTAAGAGATTTGGTCCTCTTGAACTAGCAAAACACTGAAGTCACTAATAAATCCCACTTTGTACAACATATTATGTGAACAAGGATTCTGCACATTAAAATATTAAACTCAAAATACAAAATTATATGTAGAATTAGGCATCTAATAGCTCTTTCTACAATTAAAATTGACAACGGCCTTAGGCTCTAGCAAAAAATAATTAGGTAATATTAATTTGAAATATGTTCCAACTTTTGATTATTTTTAATTTATATTTTTTATTATCAAAATTATATTTACATTACATCATAATAAAAATAATGTGAGACAATATTGGGGAAATATTTTATCTCTTTTTCTCAAAAAATGGTCCATAAATCTTACTGAAGGCAAAATTTTGCAAAACATTCCAATTCTTGCCAAGGGAACTTAAAATCTAATTGAAGAGATAAGATCCAGTAGACCTTGACCCAGGATTACCTGGGAATGCATACTGCTGCAGTTCAGAGAACACAGAGGTCCAGGGGGCTCTGACGCTAAGGATGACTTCAAGGAGGAAGTAGAATATGGCTTAATCTTTGAAGCCAGAGTTGAATTTGGGTTTGTATTCTAGGAGAGAGAGACAAGATGAGCAAAAATAAATGGAGGTGTGTTCAGGATTATGAGAACTGCAGTTTAGCTAGAGATGGTATAAAGCCATCAGAGGAGAAAAGTTGCAAAATAATTTAGGGTGAAATTATAGATTAAATGATTTTACTATCAGGCAAAGTTCTTGATTAACATCAATTTTTTTCTCATCAAATCTACTGTAACTTCATGCTGTTTTTACTTAACTACAACTAAACCAAAAAAACCAAACCCTCTGTAGTCGAGTCGATTCCGGCTCATAGGACAGAGTTTAACTGCCCCATAGAGTTTCCAAGGAGCACCTGGTTGATTTGAACTGCCAAACTTTGGTTAGCAGCCATAGCACTTAACCACTACACCACCAGGGTTTCCTAAGTACACCTAGGGTACCTTTATTTAAGATTTTTAAGATTCATAAGAACTTTTTCAAGTTAGATAATTTCTCATAGAAAACATGGGAAATCAGAAAAATAAAGGAAACAGTAAACTACTAAAATTGTTATTGGGATTTGCTTTACTGTGTTTAGTAAAATTAGATTCAGCAATAAATTTATTACCTTTTCTCCTCACGCCCCCCCCCATTTTTTTAACCCCTTTCCTTACCGTGTTTCACATCCTACAAGGAATATTTGTGTAATTACTTACCTAGTTATTTCTTTCCTCTCTTTCTCCTTTTCTTTTTCCCCTTTCATTCTTATTTTCTCTATTTAAAACATTAAAATGTCTATAATTACAACTCTGCCATTCCTTTCACCTCCTTCATTTACTCATGTGAATTCCTCAAAAAGGAATATTTGTGTAAGGTTGTCTTTTAAAATGTTTGGAGTCTTAGAAATAAAACAAAAAAAAGGACAATTATAAAGAACATTTTTCTTCATTAGTAGACCAATACCAGACCTAATGCTTATTGTTGTGAATGTCTTCTGTACATTTAAACAGAGAGTATATAATGTGAATGTTTTTATATATTTAAACTGATCGTATATAAAAGATGATCATTAAAGACATGTATAATTTTAATTCAAGTAGACTTCATTTAACATTTTAACTTTGTTTAATATATATATTGATTTATACACTTGGTCATATTTTTGACAAATACAAGTTCTATTCCTGTTTTCATAGGCTTCTATAAGGAAATATTAATAGAAGATATCACCTTTTACTTTAATTTTCTCTCAGCAAAGTTGACCTATTCTACAAAACACCCTTGAAAACAACAACCTGCTAAAAATTTAAACATAGCCTCCTTTCAGCAATAAGAATTTTTTCAGAAATAGAACCTTTTCCAAACATATTAATATTTTCAAAAAGATTACAACCCTGTCAGGGACTATATTTTGTCTCTAGGGTTAAAGCCATAATCTAGTAAATAACTTCAACAGAGGACTTTATTTCTCCCTGAATAGGAAACTTCCTCATCAGGAAATCCCACAGATACTCATTTCTTCAAAGACAACCATTAAAATATGTCAGAATCTTCAAAGTGGGGAACATGCCACCCCTTAGCAAAATGAAATCCTTTAAAGTAGGAGCCCAACAGCCTTATGACGGCTCAGAAGGAAAACTCCCAAAGCTCTACAAAATACCGCTTCCAATGCCCAATTTTCATCTTAAAATGGCATGCAGATGGCACGCAGCCTACTTTTGAAATGCTCCCATTTGACTTGAACCATTTTAATGCATAAATGAAATGCAGTAAGATCTACTTATCAATAAAACAAGCTGAGTATCTAAAATTTAATATCTTATATCCTTTAACAATGACACAATAAATTGGAAAAAATAATATGTGAATGGTGAACAGAACCCTGAAGAATTGAATTGCATAAGGTCAGTCTTTCCCTCAGTTCATGTTATTTGTGATTTAGGGAGGAAGCCTATAACTCAGAACAAGTTCTAGAATGACAAATAAGTGAACCTGTCTGTTGTGTTTTCCTCTTTAGAAAAAAAAGGCTTGCGTGCTTCATCTACTTAATAGAGATGTTGGTGAGCCCAAATCAATATTAGGGAAAGCTCTGTAAAAAGTAATGAGTGCTTAGACATTGCCATCATAGTCATCATCATTATCAGTTATATGACTACAATTATTTTCTACTCCAGAAATGTGTATGTAACTGAAGAACATTTATATATATATATATATATATATATATATATATATATATATATTTAAGTTGGAATTAGATTGGGTTGTAAAAGTTTTGGATAAAAACTTTGCTATGATAATAGCATAGTAATAAATTGAATGTATAAGAAAAGCTGTTGAAATGCATAGATATCAGGGCAGATTACAGAAAGTTTTTATAGTAGTAATTTGTGCTCATTTTTATTTTTTATTATTATCCACATGCTTAACCTAGGTACTGATTATAATAGATAAATTCTATTTATAGTACTCTATTTCTAAAAACATTTGGAAAGCTCATTCAGAATATATTAAAGTTGAGGTTATGGGGATCAGGAGAAGGAAATGGGATATGTTAATACTTTTTCCTCTCTTTCAATGATTTGTTTTCCCAAGGTGGTGATACCATTCTACGTTTCAAAGAACACTAAAATCAACTTTTTATTTACTTTTGGAGTTGAGGAGGGAAGGCTTTAGTATATGATAGACTGGAACACAGTGTAATATATAATAAAGGTTTATACTACCAATTAAAATGTACATATGGTTAGAAGACAGTAAGTACAAAATATTATGGATTTGAATCTCTGAATTGAATTCATGCTTAAAAGATTTTAGGTTAACTGACATTACATTTTGGCTGCCTATTGCTTTCTGTGTCTTTTTTTAAGTAGCTGAAGCCATTTCATAAATCTCTGTAGTTCCATATTCCATGATAACATTTTACCTACTAACAAAAATCTCTTAAATATTATTTACTTTTAAGCTCTATAACTTTAAACAAACTGATTTTCTGAACTTTCAACTTTTTTCTATCTTGAATCTTAAGATTTGTCCTCAACCTTGCTAAGCCAAAGTCCCTTGACTTTCCAGGTTCTCAAATGACTGGGTTTTAATTGACTTTACCCCTTCATTTGGTAACTATGCCAAAGAGCAAATGACTTGGCAACTACCTCATACCTCCTTCAATTTATGCCATTATTTCCTCTAACTTTTGAGCAGGGTTCAATTTGAAACTGGTAAGAAGCATTATTCTTTTAAAGGCTTGCAGGGTTCTTCTTACCTTGTTCCATCTTTAGTTATAATCTGAGTAGTTTAGGAAGGAGGTGCAATATTGCGGTTTTGGAGTAAGATTGCCAAACTTCAATCTTGTTACATGACCTTGAGCTATTTACTTAAACTTTGAGTGCCTCGGCTTTCCTATCTGTAAATGGTAATAATAATGCTACATACCTCTGGAGCTATTAAGAAGAGTAAGTGAATAATCCACTGAAATAATTTAGCACAATGGCTGGCACTTATCAAGTACTCAGTAGACTCCTGAGATGCAGGTGCCATATTGAAATGAGACATGCAAGGAGTTGGTAGAAATGCCTATGATGGTGAAAGGGAAGGGAGCCAGAGGAGGCTGGAAAAGCTGTCAAAGTGTGATGCAGGCCTGGCTCTTGTGAAGGAGGGTGTGGGGGAGGGAAAGAAGGATGGAAGGAAGAAAGGAATGAAGGAAGGAATGAAGGCAGGTAGGCACGCTGACCTCAGGAATACAGTACAGTTACAAGAAAAATTTGAGCAAACCTGAAGAGGAGTACTTAAGGCAAAGTCAAACTTCAGCCTAGTTTCTCATTTCCGAGGAACAGGCTTGTCTTAGTATTTTTGTCATGCCAATCATTGAATGGGAGCAGCCTGTGGGAAGTACAGCCTCAGAGCAAATGCTGTGATATAAGCTGGGGCCAAAGGTGAATTACGCTTAGGCCCAGTTGTACCCATGCACGATTTGTAATACCACATGTTGGTTATTTGAAAACTACCAGTTGACTGAGTTATGCAGATCTTCTGAATGTCAAAACATCACATTTGTTAATATCACCACTAATTTCATCAGAAAAGTCTTAAATATTTGGAAACTGAAGTTTTATTGTTAGGGGCAAATACTGCTGGTTTTTTTCACCTTGAAGTGACAGGTTTATTTTAATCATTTTCAGTAAAATATCTGCTATTACCCAAGTCTGAATGACCGTAGTTTGTTGGTCATTCTCTCAAGTACAAGGATGGTCCATGAGCTCTTAACCACTATGCCACCAGGGTTTCCTCAACGTGGCTAGTGTGATTCAATTGCACAAGTATTTTTTGCCCTTCTACTTGGATATACAGCAGAAATATGTTTTGCATTCTTTCTATTTCATCATAAAAAAAAATTAAAGACTTGTACTTTAGTTTCAAGGTTTAATAGAAAATTAAAATTTTTACTGCTTCACCAATGATATTCTTAAGCAAATTAATTGAACTATTAGCTGTGAATCTCTGGTAGTAAGGAATACAACGACTGCTAGTTCAGTCTGTGGCTACTTCCTTGATTGATACTAAGTTGCCAACAGTTTTATCCACCTTGTTTTTGCACCATCAGTGCAAATCTCAACACAGTGAAAAAAAGCAAATAATGTCTTAGTATTATTGTGAAAATAATTTTTGCCTTGTGGACGCTCTGTGTCTTGGGGTCTCTAAGAGTCCAGTGACAACACTTCGTGAACCTTTCTTCAAGGTTATATTTGTCAAGAACTCTTGAGACAGATTTTTCAGCTTTCCCATGAGGGCAGGAATCTTTGTTTTGTTTATTTCTGTATCACAAGTACTTAGAACAGTCCCTAGCATATGATGTAACTATTCAAATATTATTTGTTCAGTAAAATAAAGATCAACTGTATAAATTCTGGTCCCTCGCTCCTCTTCACTCCTCTTCAAGGCAGCCTATTGCACTGTGGATTGCTCTGTAATTTAGTTTTCTTAACTGTAAAATGGAGACAATATCACTACCTAACTTATAGTTTTGCTTTAAGGATTAAATGTGATAATGTTTTAAAAACGCTTCACAGAACGACTAACACACAGTAATAGTATTCCGTTATTAAAAAGATCCATAATTGTCTAGTGCTGTAGTGGTAAAGAACTCTGCTGCTAACCAAAAGGTCGGCAGTTTGAATCCACCAGCTGCTCCTTGGAAACCTTATGGGGCAATTCTGCTCTGTCCTATAGGGTCATTATGAGTCAGAACCGACTTGGTGGCACCTAAAAACAACAACAACAATTGTCTTGGGTACATCAGTTTCTGCCTATAGTAGTATATCAATCCAATGAGCAGAGTGTCACACATAAACTAAAACCTAGGGTAGGTAGTTCAAGGCTTGGATGGCAGCTCTAGAATGTTTTTAGGTACCCAGGCGGCAACATTCTACCACATGATTTCCATCTTAAGGTTACTCGGTCCAATATAGCTCCTAGAGCTCAGGTATTTCTTCTGCATTAAAGAGCAGAAGAAGGAAGAGTTGAAAAATTAAAGAAAAGACTGCCCCAGCTGAATCAGTTCCCTTTAGTCAGCTTTCTGGGAAGTTCCACACCCCAATTCTAAATTCCATTGGTTGCAACATGGTCACAAGCAAGGGAAGCCAGAAAATTAGCCTTTCATCCTATGTGGCAAAGTGCCTAGCTAAAAATCAGTGTTCCTATACTACAGCACCTAACAACAACGATACTAAAGAGGAAGAGGAAAACCGATTGCCTCTGTTAGAACACTGTAATAGTGTCACATAAAATGTGAAGTGGATATAACTGTCTGTCCTATTGTACAGAAGTCTGAATGATGCAGGTGCTGTTTGCTCCTACATGGAGATAACAATTGTTTGACCTAGCCCTGCACTCAGCACCTTCCCACTGGCCTTTATCCCCACTGAAGGGCAGAGACGGTGCATCAGACTGTATCAAGTGCCTCTATGTTCTCTCCAGGAGCAAGCTATGGAAATTTACGTGTACAGGGCATCAGATGCGACTCAACTGCACTGATGACTAATCATTTTAGGCTGAACTGAGAGCATTACAGCCTCTCTGAGTTTCCTGCATCTTATCCCAATTATATTTCATTTAATAATGCTCAGTGAAATATCTGGTAGCAGGGGAAATGAAACTACATGCTTTTATAGGATCATTCATCAAGAACTAATTGAAGCTTTCATACAGTTTAGTGCTGATAAAACAGTGTAACAATAAACAGTAACAAAATTCACTGGAGAAGGTTTGGTTTGCCATAAGGAAAATGGTTCCGTTTCATCCTGGGACTCCTGGTTAAAAGAGTCTCCAATTTAAAAAGGGATAAACGCAGGCTCCTCTGCATAATGACAGGGTGGAAGCTGTGTCAAATGTATTAGTGTTGCTCCACTGGAGCCATTCTCATCCTAAGTATTTGCTATTGTGTGTGACTCTGGCAGGAGGCTGCAGGGCCAATAGGATTTTAAAAAGTTTCTCTTTGCTATTTATTGTTATTCTGCTTGAAGCAGCTCCTCCATAGTTTTATTGGAAAATATAGAAAAAGAATCTTAAAGTATACTTTCGCAAAGTTGGGATCTTTTAAAATGCCAGTTAAAGAAGTTCTTTTTTGAATCCTTCCAGGGAAGGCGTTAGCTGGCTCTTTGTCATTGGAATCCACCTGTAGTGTTTGGACATCTGGTTGAATGAGAAAGAAAGAAAAAATGTGCACCTTACTCATTTTGGGGGTGTGACTTAAAGCAAATATTAGCGAAATTAAAGGTATGAGAAGTGTGCTGCACACCACTGTAAACCTTAACATCCAGTTGTGTAGACTCCTTAAAATATACAGCTGTAATTATGGGACTTAGACAGCAGGCAGTAAGCACCTTCCTATAGGTACAGAATTTACTCGATAACTGGTATGTCTTATATGTAATAACGACAGATTTTATTGGTAAAACATGTCAACTAGACTAAATTCAATTCTAGGCAATAAGACTAGACTCCCTACCATCAGAATTTTGAAATGGTTGCTCAAACAGCATTATATGGCTACAGACTTTAGATCAATGGTCATCATATAATAAGGCTCATAAGGTGATTTGAATGACCATCTTTCAGAGACACCATTAATATTGATTATTTTTTTTGATAACCTGCCTACAAACTAAGAAACCCTGATTAAGTACATATAAACCAAAACCCTCTGCCATCAAGTTGATTGCAACCCATAGCAACCCATGGAGTTTCCAAGGAGCACCTGGTGGATTCGAACTGCTGATCTTTTGGTTAGCAGCCAAAATGCCTAACCACTATGCATTAGCGTTTCCAATGTACATTAGTCAGATTTAATTTCAAAATGCAAAATTTTGTCCAAATTTCCTTTGCATTATTAAAAAGTAATTTCTCTTAAGAACGTTTTAAACAGTGGCTTTCCAGAAGTGTTAATACATCTTAAATCACGGGCAAGTCTAAGTCATTGCCTGGAATGAGAAGGATTTACAGAGAGCACAACCACGCTTTAGGTTGGCTAAGAAGCCAAATTAATGCTTCATGTACTTATTTGTCACTTCAGTTAATTTGTAGCACCATTAATGAATGAAGGATAAGTTCACATCATGACATAAAAGAGCTATCAATAAAATAGATATGTTTAGGGATTAAAGTAATGATTGTATATTTTACAGCTTTCACATGGTAGACGATATTTGACTTTCCGTATAGTTTTGCCAAGATACTAGAATTTTAGAGCAAGGGAACTGTTCAACAGATTAGTATAAATTAAGTTAGCACAGTGCTATAATGCTTCCATTGTGGTTCTTAAGCACACCAGAGGCCTGTACCCTAGAGCCTCCAGGCCTTTGCACTTGCTGATACCCACTTTCTCCGTATTTCCGAAGAGCTTGTCCATCACCTCCTTCAGTAATTTCTCACGTTCCGCCTTCTTAGTGATGCTTTCCTGACCATTTTATTTTGCATTTCATCCCCTGCCCTGCAACTTATATACCCTACTGGCTACCTGCCTTTTTTTTTCCGTAGAAACTTATCACATTGTGTAATAGGACATCCTGTTTATTTGTTTGCTGTCCAACTCCACTATCTAGAATTTAGGCTCCAAGAGGGCAGGAGTTCTGTCTGTTTTGTTCATTAATGGATCTCAGCACCTAGCCCAAGGCTGGAAATATATTAGACATTCAATGATATTTATGGAGTAAATGCACTAGGGTTCTATATTTCCCCTGTTATACACACTAGCAGTTTGAGCTTATCCAAGTCATTTAGCTTACTTTTACCTCTTTCCTTATCTCAAAACATGAATAATAATAATGCCTATTATACGTAGTGGTTAAGTGCTATGGCTGCTAACCAAAGGGTCAGCACTTCGAATCCGCCAGGCGCTCCTTGGAACCTCAATGGGGCAGTTCTACCCTGTCCTATAGGGTCGCTATGAGTCAGAATCGACTCGAGGGCACTGGGTTTTATTATACAGAGTTACTATTAAATGAAACAATATGCGTGAGAGCTCTTTCTAAAAGTGAGTGAGTGCTGTTGTAATATCAAGTGACTTTCAGGCAGCACTGAGAAGGTAATAAATTTCACCTTGCTTGTATCTAAGAATCTTTTTAGGAGCTGGGGTTGTCTGGTTTAAAGGAGATCTAGACTTGGATCTAGGTATTGGCCTTGATATACAAAGTAAAGAATGCTAAGTACCTCTTGTCAAAAAGATGTCCAGCAAGTTCACGACAGAGAATCCCTGATGGAGCAGAACAGTGGGACACAAACCTCAAATTCTTGTAAAAAGACCCGACTTAATGGTCTGACTGATTCTAGAGGGGCCTCGGAGGTCATGGTCCCTGAACCTTCTGTTAGCCCAAGACTAGAACCATTCCCGAAGCCAACTCTTCAGACAGGGATTGGATAAGACAGAAAATGATACTGGTGTAAGAGTGATCTTCTTAGCTCAAGTAGACACATGAGTCTATGTGGGCAGCTCCCGACTGGAGGTGAGACGAGAAGGCAGACAGGAACAGGAGCTAGTTGAATGGACATGGGGGGGATACAGGATAGAGAGAAGGAGTGTGCTGTCTCATTAGAGGGAGAGCAGCTAGGAGTACATAGCAAGGCGTATATAAGTTTCTGTATGAGAGACTGACTTGATTTGTGAACTTTCACTTAAAGCAGAATTTAAAAAGAAAAAGATGTTCAACAAGTAGTGATGTAGTCACAAGTTAATCTTGTAACCAGAAGCAAGCAATCATTTACAGAAAAAGCTGACCAGGTTTAGAAGTGACATTTAGTTGTTGGGTAGAATTTGTGGGACAGAAATTTCAGTGGGGTGAAGATAGTAGCGTGCTAAAACTAACGGGTCTAAATGGGAAATAAACTGGTAAGTGTGGCTGTATTCACAGTATGTTGATAAGAAGGGTGGGCATTATGCTAGACAGAATAGTCACCTGTGGTTTACAGTTCCTGATTTTGCTACTATTGTGAGGATTAAATAACACAATGTGTCTGTGTGCTAATTTCATAGTTAAGTCGTAACAAACATTGGGTGCTCAAAGACAGGTCATTTTCATGGTGGTGATGGTAGAGATGATCCTATGATATGTTCACCAGTGGAGTCTCCAAGTGAACATAAAATATTAGCCTACGATAGCATCCACAGAACACAAGAGGTTTGTTGACTGACTTGAGAAGTCATACAAAAGTAATTCTGTCAATTAGAAAATGTGGCCAAAATATTAAATATGGGAACATTTTTTTTAAGCATAACTACTGGGAGCACAACGTTAGGAAAGAAATTTTTTTTTTTTTTAACATTTATTATGCTTTAAGTGAAAGTTTACAAATCAAGT
Source organism: Elephas maximus indicus (assembly GCF_024166365.1). NCBI lineage: Eukaryota > Metazoa > Chordata > Mammalia > Proboscidea > Elephantidae > Elephas > Elephas maximus. The sequence goes on from NC_064819.1 coordinate 162,514,205, forward strand.
CAGTCTCTCATACAAAATCTTATATATACCTTGCTATTTTTTTATATACTCCTAGTTGCTCTCCACCTAATGAGACAGCACACTCCTTCTCTCCACCCTGTATTCCAGTGTCCATTCAGCCAGCTTCTGTCCCCCTTGGCCTTCACATCTCTCCTCCAGACAGGATCTGCCCACATAGTCTCATGTGTCTACTTGATCCAAGAGGCTCACTCCTCACCAGTATCATTTTCTGTCCAATCCCTGTCTGAAGAGTTGGCTTTGGGGATGATTCCTGCCTCGGGCTAACTGAAAGTCTGGGGACCATGACCTCTGGGGTCCTTCTAGTCTCAGTCAGACCATTATGTCTGGTCTTTTTACGAGAATTTGAGGTCTGCATCCCACTGTTTCCCTGCTCCTTCAGGGATTCTCCATTGTGCTCCCTGTCATGGCAGTCATCGATTGTAGCCGAACACCATCTAGTTCTGGTCTCAGGCTGATGTAGTCTCTGATTTATGTGGCCTTTTCTGTCTCTTGGGCTCCTAATTACCTGTGTCTTTGGTGTTCTTCATTCTCCTTTGCTCTATGTGGATTGAGACCAATTGATGAATCTTAGATGGCCGTTTGCTAACATTTAAGGCCCCAGATGCCACTTTCCAAAATAAGATGCGGAATGTTTTCTTAATAGATTTTATTATGCCGGTTGACCTAGATGTCCCCTGAAACCATGGTCCCCAAGCCCCCACCCCCGCTATGCTGGGCTTCGAAGCATTTAGTTTATTCAGGAAACTTCTTTGCTTTTGGTTTAGTCCAGTTGAGCTGACCTCACCTGTATCGTGAGTTGTCTTTCCCTTCACCTAAAATAGTTCTTGTCTACTATTTAATTAGTGAATACACGTCTCCCTTCCTCCCTCCCCACTGCTGTAACCATCAAAGAATATTTTCTTCTCTGTTTAAACTATTTTTCGAGTTCTTATAATAGTGGTCTCATACAATATTTGTCCTTTTGCAACTGACTAATTTCACTCAGCTTGATGCCTTCCAGATTCCTCTATGTTATGAAATGTTTCACAGATTCATCATTGTTCTTTATTGATGTGTAGTATTCCATTGTGTGAATATATCATAATTTATTTATCCACTCATCCATTGATGGGCACCTTGATTGCTTCCATCTTTTCGCTATTGTAAACAATGCCGCAGTGAACATGGGTGTGCATATATCTGTTCATGTAAAGGCTCTTATTTCTCTAGGGTATATTCCGAGGAGTGGGATTGCTGGATCGTATATGGTAGTTCTATTTCTAGCTTTTTAAGGAAGTGCCAAATTGATTTCCAAAGTGGCTGTGCCATTTTACATTCCCACCAGCAGTGTATAAGTGTTCCAATCTTTCCACAACTTCTCCAACATTTATTATTTTGTGTTTTTTTGATTAATGCCAGCCTTGGAGTATAAATTCTTGAGCAAACAGGCTGAGATTCAAACTCTGCCGTTGCTTCTCACCTACCACCTGACCTTGTCTATAAAATGGGCAAAATTATGTCTCCCTCAGAGGCTCATTATGGGACTTCAATAAAATAAATATGTAAAACACCCAGGACAGTGCTTGTCCCATTTTCCTCCTCATTTCCCTAAGATATAATAGATCAGCATAAGTTTTCTGATTTCCGAAGAAGTATGTTCATTCTTAGACATAGCAAATGCGGGGCCATTTTCAGGTTCCGTAATTAGAGATGGACATATTTTTCTTTTGTCCTATAGTTAAACAAAACTTTACCTAGAGGAAAGAATGTGGATAAGACACAAGTACATTTTAATGCCATCTTGAATTGACTAAGACCTCCTTGACTAGAAAAGAAAGATTATTTTACTATATAGGGAGTACAGAGTAAATCCTTTTACTCTATAGGCAAGTACATCAGAGAAGAGGTTCAGTGCAACCCAAAACCAAGAATCCTCGCAAAGGCTTTTGGGAGGAAGCTTTTATTTGGCTTTTCCCTGCAGGTTCAAGAGCATCCAGGCCCAGGGGTGTGTTCTGTCATCACCAAGTCCCCATGGGATGCTGATGATGAAATTGCATATTTTCCAGATAAAGACAAACCAGGGTCCTAGTCAGTATGTAAAATATGTATTTTATTATGGAGATATTTGATGTATATTTTATCAGCCGTAATGCTTATAAATAATGATTTATTCATTCACAGGAGTATCTTTTAATTTGAAATGAATAATGAAACAGAGTGTGAGTTCTAATGCCATAATTGAATCTTCTGCCGACTTTACAAGGGTGATAAGGGGAGGAGAGAGATGCTTCTTGTATGTAAAGAAGGAGCAGAGCAATCTGATTATAATATTACTTCTTGAGAAATTAATAAGGCGTGTTAAATGATAATTTTGAAGAACATATTTGACACCATGTTATGAAAGAGGTATGTGTCATCTAAATTATTAAGAATTAAGTCAGTGGATTTGTCCACATGAACTAAAAAGTAAATAATAACTACTTAGAGAGAGAGTGACTTGGTGGCACAGTGGTTAAAGAGCTTGACTGATAATCAAAAGGTCAGCAGTTCCAATCCACCAGCTTCTCCCTGGAAACTCTATGGGGCAGCTCTACTCCATCCAGTAGGGTTGCTATGAGTCACACTTGACTCGACAGCAAAGGGTTTGGTTTACGTATCTATATTTATATCTATAAACCCATTGCCTTTAAGTTGACTCCAACTCATAGTGACCCTATCGGATAAAGTAAAACTGCCTCATAGAGTTTCTAAAATATATATATATATATATATATATATATACATATATATATTTTTTAAAGCACTGAGCATGCTGCCAGGTGTGCTAAAAAAATGTATCAGGGGGCCAAGGCTCTGGCTAGACTCCTCTAACAGGATATGCCTGGGGTGGGTCAAGAAGGCATACGATAAGTCTGAGACTTAGTCAAGAAGGTAGAAGCAGAACTTCAGGCAGGAAATGTTCTGCCAGAGCATCTGGGTTCAGACCCAGGAGCTGAAGGAGTGTGGATTGTGGGCAAACTAAGAGCATGCTCATTAAGACAAAGTCAGGACTGAAGAGGGAGGTGGAAAGTGAGACAGCAGCCAGGCTGTTTGATGGTTCTGAACAGAGGAGCTCCTACAGGACTAAATGAGGTCAAAAGTTACCTTTTTTATTCACTTTCAAATTATTAGTAGCTTCATTTAAGATTAATTATAAATATTACAAATAAATTTTGAAATATGTAGACAGTATAGAAACTGTAAGGTCAAAAGTACAAAATAAAATCCTGAATTCCAGATAGTTTGGTAAATATTATTTCAAGTATTTTTTCCATGTGTTTTCATACACAAGTTATATCTTTTTTCTTTTCTTTTTTAAAAAAATGCATCCTAGTTCATAGAGACTTGTTATTTTTGGTGATGGGAAAAGCGGCACTGAATGTGGATGTAGTGAGCATAGCACAACCAAATTAAACACGAGTGAACACCTATGGATGGGTATAGGCAAATTGATATATAGATAGGTACAGGTGTGTATATAGGTGAGAACAGACAGAAGCATCTACAAAAAAAAAAAAAAAAAGCAAAAAAACTCATTGCTGTTGAATTGACTCTGACTCATAGCAACCCCATAGGACAGAGTAGAACTGTGCCATGGAGTTTCCAAGGAGCACCTGGTGGATTTGAACTGCTGACCCTTTGGTTAGCAGCTCAGCCATAGCCCTTAACTACTATGCCACCAGGGTTTCCAAAGTATCCACAGGTGTGTGTAAATACAATTATGTGGGTTCAGGCACATATATTCATTGAAGACGCTCCTTAGACAGAACCAAACACCTTGTAAGATTGGTTTTCTGGGTTTGAGGCTTAGGACCATAGTCTCATGGGACAACTCAGTCAATTGGCATAACATAGTTCACAAAAATCATTATTTGTATCCTAGTGAAGTGAGTAGCTTCTGGGGTCTGAAAATCTTGCGAGTCACCACGTAAGACACAACAATGGGTCTCTAGCAGCAGGAGCAAAACAGTAAGAAGGTAATCAAAAGCTCAGAGAAGAAAGAAGTCTAAATTAGCCACAGCTTCATCTACCCTGAGCCCAGAAGAACTAGATGGTGTTCAGCTACCATCACTGACCGTTTTGACTGGGGTCACAATAGATGGTCCTGGATAGAGTGGGAGAAAAATATGAAGCAGAACTCAAATTCTTATTTAAAAAAAAAAAGCTGGACAAACTGGAATAGTTGAGAACAGAGGAGTCCCTTTAAACCTAGAACTGAGCCTATTCCCTGAGATCACCTTTTAGTGAAATATCAGAGTTGCACACAAAGTAAAGGATATTACCCGTAAGATCAGTGCCCTACTTAGAAACCATCAGTATGACACCAAAAGCTCAACGATTACTGAAAAGCAGAGATGAGAAGATAAGGGGCAGGGAAACCAGAATACTGCAAAGGGAACAAACGGAGCACAATTAAAGGAACGTTGACACATTGTGATAAATGTAACTAATGTCGCTGAACAATTTGTGTGGAAATTATCAAATGGGAACCTAACTTGCTGTGTAAACTTCCAAAAACTCAGTAAAAAATTATTTTGAAAAAATGGGTCATAGTGATATATAGCTCGCTTTAAAAAATTTCATCTCATTTCAATAAACATAAATTTACATTGTCATTTTCAATGCGTGCCTAGTAATTCACCAGGTGAATGTACCAAAACTTATTTTATCTGTCTTCTGTATGTGAACATTTAGGCTTTTATATATTTATTTTCCAAGGTAAGCAATGTTGTAATAAATACTTCTAAAACTGTTATTTCTTTCCTAGTTATTTCAAATGTAAATAAACTTTTATTGTTTCATTCTAAAAGTAATATAACCATATTTAAAAAGTTTGGTAAATATAAAAATTATATTTATAACCACTCATAATTATGTATAAATAATATAAATATAAACATATAAGCATTTGTAATTCTACCATCATAACATGTCATTGTTTTGGCTTACTTCCTAAAGGTCTTTTTTGTCCTAAATTTTATCACTTTTAATTATCGGATAAGCAAGTTCTGTGCTACCCAAGTGAAATTTTTAGCATTTTGACCAAAGGCATCTGTCAGAAACCTTTACCATGGAATTGGCTCTAGTTTGATGTCAACATCAAACCAGGAGGTGTCCTGGTCAGCCAGGAGAGGTTGTGCTACCTTTTCCAGGTGTGAAATAGATCATATGGAGGCTGAGTCTTCTGAATTCTACCAGTTAACCTGGTTGCATCAATCATCTCAAGGTCAGCCTGAACCTCTAGGCCTTGAGGGCTGTTGTGTAGAACAAGGGGTGGGTTGAGTGTTATAAAAACCAGTGTTTATTGAGAAGACAAACTGTGCTTCTAGCACTGTAAGCTTTATCCTGTTTTATCCATACAACACTTTCAAGTAGATATAATAAACCTCTTTATAGAAATATTATAAGTTCAGGAGAGTTAAGTAACTTTGCCAAGACTAAATTACACGGCTGAGCTAGAACTTAAATCTATAACTGTGGCCTCCTAAAGAAATAAATTTGGTGTAAGAACTGATTGCCATCAAGTCAATTCTGATTCATAGCAACCCTATAGGATAAGAAGAAGTGCCCCATATGGTTTCCAGCTCTGTAATCTTTACAGAAGTTGACTGCTACATCTTCCTCCTGCAGGGGAGCTGGTGGGTTCGAACCACTGGCCTTTGGTTAGCAGTCAAACACTTAACCACTGTGCCACCAGGGCTCCTCAAACTTAGTATAGCACACTGATTTCCTGGGATATGTAGATGTGGGTGGCAGATAATAGTAGGCTCCAAAGCCTAATTCTTCTATTCATGTCCTTTAGTTACTGAAATACTAGTTTTGGCATTCCCTGAATTGGAAATGAGGGAGTAAATTAGACTCAAAATTTTCTTCACTTATAGGAAAAATGAGTAATAACCAACCCCTGGTGGTGCAGGGGTTAAGCACTTTGCTGCTAACTGAATGATTGGCAGATTGAACCCACCAGAGACTCTGCAGGAGAAAGATGTGGCAGTCTGCTTCCTTAAAGGTTGTGTGTGTGTGTGTGTGTGTGTGTGTGTGTGTTAGGTGCTGTTGAGTTGGTTCTAACTTATAGCAACCCTGTGTACAACAGAATGAAACCCTGCCCGGTCCTGAGCCATCCTCATGATTGCTGTTATACTTGAGTCCATTGTTGCAGCCACTGTGTCAATCCATCTCATTGAGGGTCTTCCTCTTTTTAGATGACCCTCTACTTTAGCCAGCATGATGTCCTTCTCCAGGAACGGATCCCTTCTGATAATATGTCCTAAGTATGTGAGATGAAGTTTTGCCATCCTTGCTTCTAAGGAGCATTCTGGCTGTATTCCTTCCGAGACAGATTTGTTCATTCTTTTGGCAGTCCATGGTATATTCAATATTCTCCAACACCATAGTACAAAGGCGATAATTCTTCCGTCTTCCTTATTCATCGCCCAGTTTTCACATGCATATGAGGTGATTGAAAACACCATGGCTTGTGTCAGGTGCACCTTAGTCTTCAAGGTGACATCTTTGCTTTTTAACACTTTAAAGAGGTCTTTTGGAGCTGATTTGCCCAATGCAATTTGTCAGTTGATTTCTTGACTGCTGCGTCCATGAGTGTTGATTGTGGATCCAAGTAAAATGAAATCCTTGAAAATGTCAATAAAGATTACAACTTTGGAAACCCTATGGGGCAGTTTTACCCTGTCCTAAAGGGTGGCTGTGAGTCAGAATCAACTGAATGGCAACAGGTTTTGTTTGTTTGTTTGTGTAAGTAAAGCTGTAAATGTGGTTGTCTGTTTGGTAAAGCCAAGAAGAGTGTGAGAGCATGTGGTTGAAGTCTGTTGGCTAATGGAAACTCTGCCATGTTGGTGACCAGGCGAGAGGTTTTGGTGATGAGAAGGTACTCGGGATATTCTAGAGCTTAAGAGAAAGTTCTGGATAATAACGCCATTTGATGTAGTGACTTGTCTTTGTTTATACATTATTTTAGAGGTGACAAGCAAGGAAGACAGAGTGATCTAGGCATGAACCAGCATAATTGGCACTGAGAGAGAAAGGAAACTTGCCAGGATAAAAACTTTTATGGAGGTCTAAATAAATGTCTCATGGAAAGGTTAAAGGGCCAAAGTATTCTACTTCCATTGGACCCAAAGGGAATTTCTCCAGTTTAGGGAGAAACAGATATAATATTTAGAATAGTTTAGGCAGGAGACTTTGTTGGTCTGCTATCAGGTTGGCCCTTGACTCACGGCAACCCCATGTGTTACAGAGTAGAACTGCTCCACAGAATTTTCTTCGCTGTCATCTTTATTACTACTTTTCTACTCTGTCCTATAGGGTCGCTATGAGTGGGAATCGACTCGACAGCACTGAGTTTTGTTTTTTTTGGTTTTGGTCATCTTTACAGAAGCAGTTCACCAGGCCTCATTTCCGTGGAGCCGCTGGATGGGTTCAAACCACCAACCTTTAGTTTAGCAGCCAATCGCAAATCAGTTGTGCCACCCAGGCTCCATGGCAGAGGACTAATGCAACGTATATCTCTTACTTTGTTGGACCACAAGCCTTCACTTTTGCCAGGTCTGTGCTTTCCACAGCTCTGCCATCCATAGTGTGGCAGCAGCATGTAATTGTATCACCATGTGACCTGAGTTGACTGGTTTGAAATAGGCAGCTGACCCTATCTCAAACACTGAATCCATATTCTGGAAGTTTAGGACTTGAGGTCGAGACTATCATTCTCTCTTTGGAGGTCTGTTCTCTCAGGAACAATTGCATGGCCATGTGTTCTGGCCTGTGGACCAGAGAAGATGAAGAAGCAGTTACAGAGAAACAGAAAAATAAAAGGGGATTCTCAGATATAAATAGAGAAGAAAGATTTGCTGGTCCTGTTTTTCCTGAGGTTCAGCACCATTATTATCTTTGGTTTCACTGAAATATTTCTTGTCTTTGTAAATCTCCGTTTTAAGTTGGTTAAAGTTGGATTAAGGAGTACTGGTGGTGCAGTGGTTAAGCGTTTGACTGTTGACCAAGTACCTGGTGATCTGCTCCCCGGTTTCAATGGCACACAACAACAACAGAGTTGGGTTTCTGTCACTTCCAACCACAAGAATTTTAAGTAATATAACTGGCCATAAAGTAATTTGAAACTAATGAAGAAAATGGAAAAAAATTAGGCAAAGCCCTTGTTTGATATGCAGGCCAGGATTGTCCATATGGGAAAACTTACTGCTTTCCTAAATTCAGAATAGGGTAGCAGGTGCCACTTGAGTCCACAAAGGTGATGCTTATTTCTTGAGGAAAGTATGACATTTAACTAATCAAGTTCTCACCTTTTGGAAAGGTCTTTTTGCTCCTTAATATACTTGTTAAAATAGCAATGGATATATGTATATATATATATAAATTTTTTTTTTCATGGCAGGTGCTATGGAAAGATAATAGGAATAACTTCACTGCAGCGAAAGGTTCACTTAAGAATTCTTTTCAAACTGCTTATGTGAAATAGCAGTGAAACAAACAAAACAAAATCTTCCTGACTCTACTCATTTTATGTGGAAATGCCCATTTGAGATAGCTAAAGATGAAATGAAAGAAAATTTATTCAATCATAGAAAACCTGTCAGTATAAAGTTTAATTATACTGGAGAGAACACATATCTAAAAGTGTTTAATAACAATGATTTCTTTAGTAATTCAGAATTTCTGGAAAAAAACATATATTCTTTAAAACTTCTTTATATGTTGTATTGATGCATCCAAAAAATCCATTAATTACATCGATAAATATGTTTTGGGCACAAATCATTAACAGTGCTTATTTCCATTTCTTATCCAAGAAAAAACGATAAACATTTTATTCTATGTTATACTATTCTGAGAAGCATTACTTCCCAGACAGTATATGTTTAATGTCTACCACTATACTATTCTCGCTAATGTAGAATTTTTCTCTGTGACCTGTTTGATTAGATACAACACATTTACCAAAATAAAACTGAAAGATTTCCTTCAATTTTTTTTTTTCCTTTTTGTTTATGAATTTAACATGTTTTTATCGTAGATTTGAACTACTGACCTTTTGGTTAGCAGCCAAACTCTTAGCTACTACGCCACCGGGGTTTCCAGATAAATATATAGAATATACAAACACATCCATCTGAAACTGAAATCACATATAATGTATCTACTGGCTCACTGTTAAAAATCTGATGGTTGCTTCTAGTTTTTTTTTAATATAATTTGGGATATAATAAAAGAATCACAAACTGAATGGCAAGCAAATGACAAAATTGAAAAATATTTGCAGCATGTAAAACAGATGAAGGATTTAATATTCTCCCACAAACAATATGACTTTAATGTCTTCATAGAATACACACATACACACGTGTGTGTGCATGTGTAATATTTATGTAATACATTTAGCTGACTCCTTATTAGTGGAAAGTTGGTTCACATTTTTTTGTTACTACAATTATTTCCATAATTAACATTCTTATACATAAATCCTGGAAAGCCTCTGTAATTAGTTCTTAAGAAAAATTCTTAATAATTTACTGCATCAAGAGAAATGACTATTTTTAAGGATCTTGATATATCTTGTCAGATGGAATTCAAAGAATTTTAAAAATAGATTCAATGAATTGTTTTGTACTAAGTATAAGTAAAAAGACAGTCATTACCCATGTGGCAATGTGGCCTCTTCCAAATGTAAACTCCCTGCCCCTGAAGGAAGCAATATCAATGGGCTGATGTGGTTTTCTGTTTGCTCATGCAAACATAGTCAAACATGTACCTGTGGAAGTGTGCTTGTTTTTTACCAAGATAAAGTCATATTAATAACATCACCCCGCTAATTACTTCTTTCACTTTTAAAATTTAATCATCATCCTTCATCAGCAGGTAGTTATCTTTTTTCCTAATTTTTGAAATTGATAACGTTTACAGCTATGTATTTATATCCCTAAGAATCTTAACCACCTAAATTCAATTATATGCCTTGTTTGTGTTTTAATGTTAATTTAGAATAATACTTGATTTATTTGAGATTTCAAAAACAAGAATTTTGCAATTTTTCTTGAGATAATTCAGAAGACTCCATAGAGCATTGGTTAAGAGCTTCTACACTTCTGCTTATTCTAACACAGAGCATTTTTATGAAAATTAAAATTCTCAGGCTAAAATAGAAAAACCTCTACTCCCAGGAAGTGTGTCCCCTATATTTTAATGTCCTCTTTCTGTACATTAGGTATTTCTTAATAGAGTTAAACGAATTGTTCACTCATTTAATTCTTATAACACGATATAAATTACACACATATATGTTTCACATATATACATTTTTATCATTAGTTGAAGAAAATGAGACTCTGAGAGGTTAACTGATTTGCTCAAGGTTACATGTTATACTTGGTTAAGCCTCAGATGGAATGGAATGTCTTTTATTTTTTTTTTTAAATAAAATTTTACAAAGGGTCGGCAGTTTGAATCCGCCAGGCGCTCCTTGGAAACTCTGTGGGGCAGTTCTACTCTGTCCTGTAGGGTCGGTATGAGTCGGAATCGACTCAACAACACTGGGTGGTTAAACAAGGAAATGTAAAAATCATTCCATGTCTCTAGCTAGAAACAAAATCATGTTTTTGGCCTGCTTTTTTCATTCAATATACACTGGAGTTTCTAATATATATTTAATATTGTTCTCCAAAATTATATTAACTGCTGGCTAGTACTTTATGTACAATAACTTCTTAAATCCCTTCTGTATTTTAATTCCAATTTTTCACTGATAAACAACACTGAAAAAATTTTTAACTTATAATGTAATTTGATTCTTGAAACGAATTCCTAAAAGAGGAATTTTAAAGTTAAAATTCTACATTAAACATATATTAAAATTGTTGATCAAGATTAAACTGAATTTACTTTGTAGTTTTTCCCAAATTATTATCCAATTGTTGATATTTCATTACTTTCCTGATTTTAAGTATCACATTTATCACATACTCAATTTTTCTTAGGTTTGTCTACTTTAATTTTTCTGTTCTATTCTATTGTCCTATTTCTTTCTTTGTAGGCACCACCTTATTAAAATATTTTATCTCTGTATAACATTTTATTCTGTTGTACATAGAGTTGCTATGTGTCAGAAACTACTCAACAGCACCTAACAACAAAAGTGAAAAATATGGTTTCTTCTTTTTCAACCTCTTATAATCTAATTTATTTTTCATAGAAACACTACAGACTTTTTGTCAAGTTTTCTCTTAAAAATTCTACCAGAGCTTTTATTGGTATTTCCAATTTGGAAAAAATACATATTTTTTATAATATTAACTCCTCAAAAACGAAATTTATGCCTCCATTTACTCTATGTTATATACCTAAGTTAATTTTATGCTTTTCTTTGTATATCCCTATATATTTCTTATTAAATTGATTTTTAGGGTGTTTATATTTTCATATATTTGTGGCCAAAGGATATTATTATTTTCATATTATACTTTATAATTGGCTCTGGCTGGTATATAAGAAAATCATTGTCTTAAGGATATTAATTTGATGATCATCATATAGAACTTTAATCAGGGTAAGATGTTTTTCCTATCTTGGATTTTTCTAGGTATAGGCAGTCCCTAGATTACCAATGAGTTCATAATCTGTCTTTAAATCAAATTAGTACATAAGCAAGAACAGTAAGGTACAGTTCGTATCTAATGTCAGTTAGTCAAAGGTTTGTCTTAGTATATAGAATATAGTGAAACTTTCTATAGATAAAAAAACATTAAAAAACACTTCCAGATATATGAAAACGTGTTTATTATAACAATACAGTAATAATAATAACAACAATATTTTGATGTGTGTCACAAAGTAGCACCCATCTCTTATTATAGACCATTTTATGTACCTCAAATTTTTAATATTATAGGCTTTATGGAGATGGTTCATAAATATAGGTTGTAAATAACTTGCAAGTTTGTAACCAGGGCCCTGCCTATGTAAAAATTAAGATATTATTTGTTAATTATGATACTTCCACCTTCTAATTGCCAGTATTTGTATCTTTAGTTGTTATTGTCATATCCATGGTGAGTTGCTTTGGTAGCTTTGCATAAAATATTATAACAAAGGATAGCTTTTCTTATTCCTGTGAGTGATGGATTATTAAATAGTATTCATCATCAAGCATAATGCTGATTCTTGTTGCTTTTTAAATGATTTTTTATAAATCTAGGGTGCAACTTAAATATTAACAGTATGTTTTATATAGTTTTGGTTTTTTTTTTTTGACGCATAGAGGAATGTACGAGCAGTCCTTGAGTTACTGGAATGAATTTTTTTTCACTCATATTGTAGTATATTTTAACATATAAGTGGATCTTAGGCACTATTATGTTATTTAGGACCTTTGCATCTGTAACAAAAATCATTATTTTCTCCATCTACTTTTTAGATACTTTTGTTTTGCTTTGATTTTTCTTTGTTATTATTTGTCTTTTAGTCACTCTGATTCATGGTAACCTCAACCTAAAGAACAAAAAACAAAACGTTGTCTGGTTCTGTGCCACCTTCTGATCATAGGCATGTTTAAGTCCATCGTTGTGGCTGTTGTGTCAATCCATCTCATGCAGTTTCCCTTGTTTTTGCTGACCTTCACCTTCACCAACCACCATGTTCTTTTCTGGTAATTGATCTTTCCTGATGATGTGTCCAAAGCCATCCTTGTTTTTAAGGGCTTTATGGTTGTATTTCTTTTAAGACAGATTTGTTTATTACTTCACAAGTCATTAGAAAGCTTTCCTTCATATATTTTAAAAATGAAAATAATATTTGTCAGAACATTTCAGATATATAGTTATTTTAAACTTTTATTTTCTTCCACAGTTATTGGTTTGTTTAGTTTTTCATGAGTCATTTTTTGATGATTCATTGTTTCTGAGAAAATCATCCGTTTCAAGCAGATTTGGGAATTTATTAACATTGTTTCCCAGTAAAATAGGAGAAAAAATTTTTGTTGTTACTTTTATATTTGTTTTTATTTGTTTGTTTTGGTCAGAGCTATAGCCTATGTTTCTGTTAAAAAAGAATTAATTGCAGGACATGTTCAGTTACTATTTGGCCAATTAGGTCTACTATTTTACTTCCTCAATAATAGTCTCAATAACTAAAAGCTATTAGCACTTTCTGTTTAGATTGTATAAGCTTAGATTATAGTATTTTAGTAACAGTAAGTATTCCAACATTAAAAACAGGGTGGGGTGGGATAGGCAGCTCTAGTTCGTGGCCCAATTATGTTTGAATTTGGAATTTTAAATTTTGCTTGACCCTAACTTTTCATTTAGAAAACTGAAAAAAAGAGCTATTGTTTGCTTTTCTAATTCTCCCTTCCCTGAAATAAACATGACAGCCAGTCCTTTCTACATAATATACCCAGGCACGTTTCAATACTCTCTTCCCACCTGAAACTAAAGCTGATTTGTGAAAGAACCTGAGGTAAAGGCATTTTTGATCCTAAATTAACAGAGTCATGCATTTCTCATCCTTCTACTTGTTATGCAGTTGAATATATTTTATATTTTATCCTTATCTTTGGAAACACAAATTCTGCATTTGTTGGACTTAGTCGTACACCCTCTTTGTCTCTGATGTCCTTTCTGGTTGATACCACCAATTTATATTTGCCTGTGTTTCTCAAGCTTGTTCTCCAAATCATAGATTCTGTTTTCAGCATTGTCCATTCTTCATTTGACTGTTTCCAATAATATTAAAATTTTTACTGTGACACAGATTCTTTCCTTAAAATATCTCTATAGCTCCTCCATCTTAGTTTTCATTTACCAAGTTTTTTTTAAATCTTCTTTTATTTTCTTTGAATATAGAGTCCATATTTTCTGTATTTCCCTGAGAGCACCCAATGCTCAAACTTTTTAAATTTTATGTTCCTGGAAAATAGTAATTCTTTATCTATATATGTCACCTTGTATTAATTTAATTTTCTTCTTTCTGTTTTGGATTTTTAATTTGCATATATAGCTTTTAAAGTTTTTTTCCCCACTATTTACTTGTCCTTTTTAAATAGGGTAGCAGAATGAAGACCTATTCTTATCTGAAAAATAGATCAAATGAATTTCACTTCTCTTTGCCTCTCTTTATATGGTGCCTTTTCATCCTTAAAAGTTAACCTAGAGTATTGTGCAGAACTGGGTAATGTACACATACATAATAAATGTCCTTTGCTATCTACTATTATTTAATATTTGACAACAGCACGACTCTTTTATTTAGTTCTTAGTGTTACTTACACACATCCAGCTTTGAAAACACAGAGCCCAGAATCTGGGGAATGTACCTAACTTGCTATTTCCACTTCTTCATCCACAATTTATTACCTAATCCACTATATTCAGACTTCCATCTCCACCACACCACGGTAACTGCTTTTGTTTATGATACCAGTATCAGGCATGGCCCGCTACCAAATCTAATGGACAACTTTCACCTCTTTTTTTTCTTTTAAGTATGCACCAGCATTTGACCACTCCTTTCTTGAAATGCTCTCCTTATTCATTTTACCTGCCTCTTCTCCTATTTTAGCAATCAGTGTCCTTTCCCTGGGCCTCTACATAATGGAATGCTTCAGAGATTGGTCCTGGGTGCTTTTCGTTTATCTCTACTCAATTCCTAAATGAACTCCTCTAAAACTTTAGCTTTAAATATAGTGTATATGCTGTTAACTTCCAAGTTTTTGTTTTAAACTCTTACTCTCCTCTAGTTCCAGATTTTCACATCCAGACTGCATTGCTGATACCTCTTCTTTGATGACTCATAAACATCTTAAACTTAATATGTCCAAAAGAAAGTTTAGTTTAGTTTTGTTTTTTCCCCTATTTTGCTTATCTTACTCCTTCATGTTCCCTACCTCAGAAACCATTGTTTCTCAGGAAAACAATGATCCACCCAGTTCTTCAAACTAGAGACATCAAAGCCTCAACCCTGTTATTTCTCCAATCCTTACTCAGCTGCTAGGGTGATTTGTTAAGAACATAGATCACGTCCTTTTGGCTTTCCTGCTAAAATCTTTCAATACTTCCCATTTCAATTATAATGATATTTAAACTGCTAATCACAGCTTTATTTAGGTCCTTGGTCTTCTTTCTTCTGCCTCCCTCTCCAACCTAATCTGTACTGTTTTTTTTTTTTTTCTCCATCAACATAATTTGATACAAATTTGTCACTCTCCTTTGATCATTCCAAGCCATTTCCCTTTGCTGGGTTTTTACTCTGGCTCTTATGACTTCCGGGAATATCCCCCCATCTCTTTGAAAGATAAGTTTATTATCATCCTTTAGTCTTCAGCTTCAATGTCATGTCCTCAGAGAGGCCTCATGACAATTGTATCCAAGGCAGGTTCTCCATCTCCCATTATTTTCTTATGTACTTATCACACTCTATAATCATCTTTATTTTTTCCAATGTCCTTGAGGACAGCGACCTAGCCTGTCTAATTCACAGCAATGTGCCCAGCACCTGGTATAGCATCTGCAGGTCTAGATAAGGACTCCAGAAGCCCTAAGCATTGATAAGAAGGTAGAGCCCTTGTCTACCAAATATTAATTTTGAAACATATTAAAATGGAAAAAAAAATAAGTTTGAGGAAGTATAGCAAAAATCTGATCATTCTCATAATGGCTATTCTATTCTAAACATCAGAATTTTTCTCATATTTTGGCTGATTTCTGCTCTCCTGGCACTGTGAAGATGTACATGGGTTGCCCTTTAGTTACCTCAGTATGATTCAATAAGTAGTATTTCATTAATAAGTAAAGAAATGAATGAAGGGACGTTGTAAATTTGTTTGCAGTGCAAGGATTTGTAGTATTTCCTGATGGGTTGGGATGTGAACACTGCTCAGTCCTTATACCCAGGAAGCTTCTAAAGGGTGCCTATTGTTTCATTATATTTATTTCTTCTGAAAAATTATTCCTTTGTTGAATTTTCAATCTTTGTGTTGGCCCTTGTACTATAGCAAGAAAATTTTGCTTCATTTCCTCAGAAAGCTGTGGTGCTAAGAAGAAAGGAAAGACAATATCTTGACATGAATTTGAAACATTATGAATATGCTGAAAAAGAGACCATCAGTATCTACACATGGACTGACATTCCATAATCAAGATTATTTGTGATATTACTGAAGCCAGGGAAATGTCAGAGTCTGTGACATCTTATGGAACAATTAGATTATCCTGTACGAGGTGCTCTAAAATAAAGGAGAAAATCCCTCTTCAGTGTGTGGCGTTCTCGAAATACCCAGTAGGTGGTTTTTGATTCAGGTAGAGGGAGAAAAAGCTGTTATGATGAACTAAAAATTGAAAACACAAACAACTTTTTTGCCAGTCCAGGAAGGTATGGAAGAAGGAGAGATTCATGGGATAAAGAAGATCAGCATCAAGAAAGATACTGCTTCTGCTTTTACTATTACAACTGTCAGTCTTTTGGAGGTTCTAGGGGAGGTAATTGGAGGAAGAGGCCATGCATAAAGGTAACTGAATAAATGCAAAGAGAGAAAGGAATGATCTTGATTTTAAGGTTGCAAAACATAGAATTTTCATTATTTTAGGATATTGTGCTGATTATTCTTCTAATAGAAGTCTTTCGCTGTTATCATTGCTGATGTTGGATGGATCCTGGCTGAAAGCAGAGAATACCAGAAAGAAATTTACTTCTGTTTTATTGACTATGCAATGACATTCTACTGTGTGCATCATAATAAATTATAAATGACACTGCAAAGAATAGGAATTCCCAGACACTTAATTGTGCTCATGAGGAACCTATACCTAGACCAAGAGGCAGTCATTCAGACAGACAAAGGGAATAATGTGTGGTTTAAAGTCAGGAAAGTTGTGCATCCAGGTTGTATCCTTTCACCATATTTATTCAATCTGTATGCTGAGCAAATAATCCTAGAAGCTGGACTATATGAAGAAGAACGAGGCATCAGGAATGGAGGAAGTCTCATTAACAACCTGTGATATGTAGATGACATAACCTTCCTTGCTGAAAGTGAAGAGGACAAGAAGCCTTCAGTATGGGTTACACCTCAAAGTAAAGAAAACGAAAATCCTCACAACTGGACCAATAAGCGACATCATGATAAATGGAGAAAAGATTGAAGTTGTCAAAGGTTTCATTTTACTTAGATCCACAATCAATGCCTATGGAAGCAACAGTCAAGAAATTAGACAATGTATTGCATTGGGCAAATCGGCTGCAAAAGACCTCTTTAAAGTGCTGAAAAGCAAAGATGTCACCTTGAAGACTAAAGTATGCCTGCCCCAAGCTATGGTGTTTTCAGTTACCTCAGATGCATGTTAAAGCTGGACAATGAATAAGGAAGACGGAAGAAGAATTGATGCCTTTGAATTGTGGTATTGGCAAAGGATATTGAATATACCATGGACTACCAAAAGAATGAACAAATCTGTCTTAAAAGAAGTTCAACCAGGATGATCCTTAGAGGCAAGAATGGTGAGACTTTGTCTCACATACTTTGGACATATTATCAGCAGAGATCAGTCCCTGGAGAAGGATGTCATGCTTGTTAAAGTAGAGGATCAGAGAAAGAAAGGAAGACCCTCAACAAGATGGACTGTCACAGTGGCTGCAACAATGAGCTCAAGCATAACAAGCGATTGTGAGAAGGTACAAGACCAAGCAATGTTTCATTCTGTTGTACATGGGATTCTCTACAAGTCAGGACCAACTCTATGGCACCTAACAACAACAACAATATGGTTAATTAGGGAGCGTTCCAAAATTTTGGAAACTCTGGTGAGGCGGTTAAGTGCTATAGCTGATAACTAAAAGGTCAGCATTTTGAATCGAACAGGTGCACCTTGGAATCTCCATGGGACAGTTCTACTCTGTCCTGTAGGGTCACTATGAGTCACAATCAACTCAATGGCAACGGGTTTAGGTTTTTTTTTTTTCCAAAGTTCACTGCCTACCTGATACTCAGCCAACAGCAAGAGGTGGATAAGAGAGAGCATTTTTAATTCTTTAGTTACTATCGGTTTAGCAGTATACCAATCACTTTTTATGGTTCTGGACCTTGAGGTTTTTTTTTTTTTTTTTGGACCTTGAGGTAGTACGTTATTCTTATTTCAGTTCTAAGGCATTTACTGTCAATGTGGGTTCCTTTTGAAATGTGTGAAAATCAGCAGACCAGAGCTGGAGCCTTATTGTTGTGTAGGTTAGGCATTCTATTAGGTGATGTCTCCTGGATATGTTAGTTTTGTATCTTTTGCCTTTTTTTTTCTTTTATTCTGTGAGATAAGGTTTAGAAGTGTAATTATGACTTCCCTGTGTGACTGCTGGGGAGCTCCAATGGGCTTGTTTGGGTTTTTCTGTATCTCATTTGGAAAACTAGAGTTTCCCCATGTAACCTAAAGGAAAGGCACCAGCAATAAATTCTTTAGTTCTTATTGTATATTGTCATACCACAGATTGGTGGTGCCAGAGTGTCACTTGCCTTATTGGTGGTTTATATTACCAGATCATATTTCTCAAAATCCATATTACCAACCGAAATTTAAACACACTCAATTAGTAAACATACATTCCAATACTGAAAACAAATGCCATCAAAAAGTTTTTTTAAAAATAAATAAAAATTTGGTATTGAAATGTAACATGTCTTTTAGGTAAAATGTCCTGTGTCTCAAGGAGAATTTTAGTTTCAAGGTTCTCCTTATCCTCAACATTGTCCCTGGCTACCCATCATCCAGCATCTGTCCTGAATATTAGTAAAGCCATGAAATATGCTTCCTGCCTCCCTTCAGGATTCTAATTTCTAATCCAGGTAATGATTCAGTGAGATACTGCCATTTTTCAGGTTTATTACCAGGTTAGGTTTTTTTTTTTTTTTTGACAGAACAATTGAGATGTTGCATAACAACATGAATTTATTAATATTGGAAGACAATCATAGGAGGTACTATTGACAAACATGGGAAAAAGGTAATGAGTATGGGCATGAAGAGGGTGTAGCATATCTTTTGTCTTCTCATTAGATTTGATGTGGAAAAAACCCCATGTTGCCAATACATGAACCTTATAAGTCAGTTTTGGCGTGGAAGAAAATGTAGGTAAGGTGCTTCTCTCTCATACCGAGAAGGTTTCTGATTCTGACACTGGAACAGCGTTACAGGGAGCAAGGAAAATAATAAGGTAAAACCAAGCCCCACAATGAAGTGTAAATGTGTAAATTAATCACAAGTGACATAGAAGGTAGATATATCTTATTGTTCCTTTTGGTCAGTTGCTGTAAGTGGCTGGGTGAGGGACAATATTGTAAATCTGCCCCCGCCCTGTCAGTTTTCCTGGAGGACTTGTTCACTGTTCAGAGTCAAGACTGAAATAGAAGTGGTTGTTTCTTTTTACAACATCCCTGCAGGTGTGCCTTGCCTTATTAAACCTAATACTCTACTGCTAACATTCACACATATACTGCAAGTATGTTATTTGCATAGCAAAATAATGTGATTTTTAACAAGCTTCTTTTGTATAATAAACCCCCTCTCAAGTTCACAAAAAACGGGAATCAATTTATATAATGTTAATTATCCAACCTTTCAGGATCACATCTATTATGTTTTCTATGAGGTAAACTTGCCTCTGGAAAATGAATATGTTCAATGCTTGGCATGTTTCCTAAAATAAAATAGCAATTTGTGATAACAGATCACTTGACTATAGTTCAGAAAGCCATCATGTTTGTAGGGAATAAAGGCTCAAATACAATCCACAGCTATCCTAGAGGCAAGCAGAGTTTCCTGTTTCCTGAAGTAATGTGACCAGAAATTCTAATTTTTTTATGCCTTCGAACATTACCCAGTCTGCACAAGCTGTAAGCAGCTAAGAGTAGAGGTGACAGGGAGGCCAGAATATAATGAATTACAGTAATCCTAGCAAGAAATAACGGAAGCACATCCGAGGGTTTCTCTGCCCCTTGGAGACGCAGTGAGATATATCCTAGAAAGGCTCCTAGGATGATAATAAGATGACTTTGCAACCTGATTAATATGGGCATCAAAAACAAAGCTCAGAATCTAAAATCAGTTCAGTGTTATGAGCTCTGAGACATTGAGAAGGATGTACTAGGTGTCAGAGGGAAGAACTAAAAAGAAATATAAAGATGGATGTTGAGGAGACTCCATGAGTAATAGTTTAGTCTTGTCTACATTTAGCTTTAAAAAGTTGGATGACATCCAAGCTGAAAGTCACAGAGACCATTATGCAGCGTGCGGAAAGCCATCATAATGCCCGTAGGGACTAGAAACAGACCAGAGTGTCATCTGTGCTTATTTGACACAGAAATGTATTGGTTCTAAAGCCAACATTCAGTAATAAATAAGCAGATACAAGCATGAAACTATGCTTACATTTCATATATAAATAGACAGAGGCATGTAAGAATTACTATTCTTTTTGTGATTACTCTTATGTTCATGAGGTTATGTGAGATGCTTCATATAAATACAAATATATGTTATCATTTAAACCACACAGTCCTACCCTCAAAAAGCTTATATTCCAAAACAAATTATAATGTGAGTGGCTTCTGATTATAGTTTACTATTAACTGTCCCACTTTTTTTTTTCACTTTTGTTTATTTGAATACCTCATTTTCTTTTCCCCTCTTTAGTACTTTTTTGGGACTTGGGGGGGCATGGATACACAAGAGGAGTTATTTACAGAACAATGCAGACTGCAGTATTGAGAATTATAGAACCTTATAATTCATGAAGGAGTCCTGGTGGCGCAGTAGTTAAGCACTTGGCTGCTAACTGAAAGGTCGGTGGTTCAAACCCACCAGATGCTCTGTGGGAGAAAGATGTGGCAATCTGCTCCTGTAAAGATTTGCAGCCCTGGGAACCGTATGGGGCAGTTCCACTCTGTCCTATAAGGTAGCTATGAGTTAGAATCAACTCGATTGCAATGGGTTTAGTTTGGTTTTATAAGCCATAACTCATAAAGTTCTGATACTTAAAAGAATCATGTATTTCAGCATAAGTAACACTCGTAAAAAAACTAGGGAATTAAAAAAATGTTCAATAATGCCGTTTTGTTTTCCATAACAACAATAAATAACCAAATCTTGAAAGAATCTTAGAGAAGCAGAATATTGAACTTGGAATGGAGTTTGTTTTTGCACAAAAAATCCCAGTATTTGAGGATGAAGGCTGTGTCCACAGGGTAGCAAAGATGCAGAGGAATGGCAGATTTTGTCGGTCTTCTAAGTATTATCTAATTGGATTGGGCTGTGTGGGCATAGTTACAGAAAGGTGGTTTAAATCATTAACACAGTGCCAAACAATTCCCATTTTTTCCCCCTGAAAGCTTTATTTCAGCTATTAGATTTTATCCAGTCTTTCTCACGTGCCCGAAAACTATTCTCAGATAGCAAAGAACTTTGCTTGTCTTCAAACTAGGTCATATTTAAAAATAGGAGGGTATTTCCCAAGCCATTTTCCTCAATTTTATTTGTGAATATCATAATTCAAGGTTATCTTGAGTTCCACCCAATAGCAAAAATAAGGCTACTTCTTTCTTTTCTGACCCAGTAGTATTTATATATGTATTTTTATCAGCCAACACGTTTAGTTTTTTGCCAATGATGACAATTAGCTAAGAACAGTTCCTTTTTTTTTTTTTTTTAATAATTCATGATTTATTGAAGTTCTCAGAGACCTCTGAAGCATATGTGGTATATCATTTTAATACCTGAGAATATTTGTGTAATCTTAGGTATTTCCTGCAAGTTATATATTTATTGTTGTTAGTTGCTGTCAAGTCGACTTCAACTCATGGTGACCCCATGTGTACAGAGTAGAACTGCTCCATAGAGTTTTCAAGACTGTGTCCCTTTTGGAAGCAGATAGGCCTGTCTTCCAGGTGCCTCTGGGTGAGTTCAAACCACCAACTTTTCAGCAAATAGTCAAGCACTTAATCATTTGAGCCATATACATTTATATAAGTACAATATATATTTACATACATGAAATACATATTTATATAAATATAAAAGTTCTGGTCAATTGATTCATGATAATGTGGTTCATACATATTAAAAAGCTTAGTATTCCACTGATTGTATTTTGAGTTAGAGATTTCATTCCATTTACGGATTTTATGAAAATGCTAATGTACTATTCTATCTTAAGTAAGTGGGCAATAAGTTGCCCAATATATCAACTTGTTTAGGAAAACCGTAGTTCTTTATGATTTAGATACATTTATATGTAAGATGTAATCACAGAAAGGGTCACCAAACTTGTTCCTTTCACTATAATTGAATTTCCAATTCATTGAGGGAGGACTGATTTAATGTCTAAATAAATACTCTAACTTTGGGTAGCAAACTACTTGTTGTGACAGCAAGTAGTTTCTTGTTCTGTTCAGAATGTATCAAAATTTATGTACTATGGCATGCTCAGTTTCTGGGATATGGCATGCACCAAGAAGAAAAAAATGGAATAACATATCCAAGGAGAAATAGAGCGTATACAGTATGATGTGATCTTAAAGTCTTTAGATTATGTGTTATAAGTCTAAGACTTAAGCAAAAACCATAACTACAGTTGCTTCATGTCTCTAGCACACCTTTAGCTTAAAAATTTCAGCTACTTTGAGCATCTAGCCATTTTAAACAACTGTACCAGTTTTAAAAAATCCTTAAGAATCTTGTATGTTCGCTGTTTGGTCTGAAAAAGGCCTATGGTTTTGAAAACTAAAGGGAAGTAATTCTTCTGAGAAAGCTGTAGATCATAGTTCCATGTTAACTATATTAATAAGGTTAGTTATGGTTCATATCACTACAGCCAAGTGTAAGTTTCTAAGCTCAATTATATGAACATCATTTCATAGATTTTTTTCCTAATGTTTTTAATGTCTTCCAAACTGAGACAATTCAGCAATAAAATTGCCTTAATTATGTTTCCACAATTTGCATATAATAATAACAAACTATTTCTACCTGATATTTAAAACTGTTTTTTTTTTCCAAAATATACAGATACTTTAATATTTTACTGTTGCAATTAAGAAAATTTGTGTCCAGGCAAAATATAGTATGGATGAATATCTAAAACAGAAGCATATAATGTAATTACATAATAAATAGTTACTGGCTTTCTCTTTAGCCATTATTTATTTTGAAAAATTCTTTTTTTTAAATGCTCCATGATCCCTTTTGCAAAAATGATGCTTTGGGGGTGAGAGGGAACTTAAAATTTGAAATGTAAAAAGAAAGGCCTCATATATGTCATATCATGTTATATTTTACCTGAAATAATTATACCTTCCCATTAGCACAATGGGAATAGTGGTGGTACCGTGGTTAAGCATTGGGCTGCTAACCAAAAAGGTTAGCAGTTCAAATTCACCAGCTGCTCCTTGGAAACCCTATGGGGCAGTTCTACTCTGTCCTATAGGGTCGCTATGAGTCAGTATCAACTCGACGGCAATGGGTTTTTGTTTATTAGCACAATACTGTCTTTTATTCTAAGAATTAGCACATGATTATTTGTTTTTTTAAACTTGTAAGATTAATTTTATTATTTTGTTAAATATAAGATAAAGTTACATCCATAGTTTTTAATCACATTTTTCAAAACAAAGTCCCAATTATATCTATGCCTCTTTACCAGTTTCAACAAATATTTGGTCTCTGTTTGAAGAGGTTTTATTCTCAATGGCTTTCTTCTGCCCCAATTATATTCTGATAAGAGGATTGTGGTGTTTCTGCTCTCCTTGAATGATCTACTTAGGATGGAGAAAGAGGAGAAGGAATGCACATTGCACTTTACCTGAGACAGTTTAATTCTCGTGACAGCTGTCTGAGTTAGGCACTATTGTCTTTATATCACATGTGTGGAAATGAGGCTTGAAGATGTTAAATAGTTTACCCAAAATCACACAAAAAACTAGAATGTGAGCCCTGGCCCATCAGATTCCTAAACCTTTGCCAACCTGAAGCTTTGGGAAGAATCTGCAGGAGCACCTACCTGTCCTGGCCGCAGAAGTCAGAAGCATAGAAATGCTACTGTATTATAACACATATTTCAATAAAAGTTAGCAAGTCCCACAGTATTAGAAATATTGTTTTTGATCACTAGCCGTAGAATGAATACAACAGAGAAAGATAATCCTGATATCATTGCATAATATGTTAAGTACATTAATATTTTGAATAATGGGATAAGATTCATTGCATAATTTGAAAATTTTTAAATTTTTCTATAAGACAAGACTGGCACATTATGTTACTTTATGTTATTTGAACTTTGCATTTGCATTTGAACTTTCCTCCACTTGAAAAGGAGTTATGCAGTGTTTGAGGAACAAATAGAATTTGTGTTGGGGATAAGACACCCTTAAGCTTCTTCCCTATAATGTTAAGAAACATCTGGAAATGACTATTGAATTCAAATGTGCAAAATGTCTGAGGAATGGAGATCTTGAGATCATTCAGAAAGGCTAGTAAAATGGAAAGCAATTGCATAGAGTTGATGTCATTTTGGCCACTCATAAAAGGGTGACTCTAAAGATAAGTCACTGAATCTCTAATAAAATAATTAACTCCTTATTTTCCACAATATTTCAGGCTATCCAAATACAAGGATGAGTTGACTTTACTACCTAGATCAGACGTTGGTAATATAAGGCCATGGTCCAAATCTGGCCAGCCTCCTGTTCTTGTAAATAAAGTTTTATTGGAACATCCATTTGTTTATGTATTTTCTATGGCTGGTTTCATATGGCCTGAAAAGCCAAAAGTATGTACTGTCTAGCTTTATACAGAATGAGTTTTATCCACCTCTGATCTAGGTTAAAGTACCAGAAACAGTGCTCATTTGTCATGTTCATATCTTTCAATCACATTCTCTTTTCTTTTCTTTTCATGAGTTATGTGTTCTCTTAATGTCGTTTGAAAAAATGTGGTTTGAGAATTGGTGTTATCAGATTTAGGAAATATCTTTCCAGACAGCCACCCACATTTCCTTTTCTCTCTCAAATTCCCTCTCTTTCTTGGTGGTCTCCCTTTATTCTCTCCATTTTGTATAATTTTTCTTAGCCCTCTGCTTTGTGTTTAAGTATTGCTTTATTTATTGTGAGCCTAATAATGCACGGAATGATTTCACAGGATGGTGTTTGCACTGGCATATTATCTTGTTGAACTATTCAATTAAATATGATAATGTTGAGCACACTGACACTGTTAAACACTCAGGTGAATGAGCAATTCACCGTGAAGTGCAGAAATATTTGAAGTCGTCTGCATGCCTGTAAGCAATATTTATTTTTTTATATGAGTACTTCAGACTTCTGGTGAATGATACATGCTAGGGGGGAAAAAAAAGAAACAAAAACAAACCTGCTAATAAATGAATATACAGGAGACTGAAAAGAGAAGATCAGAAAAATTCTTATTTTTAATTCTTCCCTGCCATGTGCAGAAAAATATATAAAATGCATATTAAAACTTTATCTCTAATATTTGTAAAAAGGCTTGACATTTATACTGATTGTACTTATTCATTTGTATTCAGTGTGTCACTGTAGATCCCAGCCTTTTTATGAGAAATGTGTCATTTAGAGGCATTTTTCTTAAGTACAGTATGTAATTAGTATTGTTCCATTAAATTTCATACCATTTACATTATAGCCTCTTTTTCTAGAAGTAGGATAGTTCAATGTCCCTTGTACTGCTTAGAGCATTTTTAGCTGTCAAAGCAGCACTTTAGAACAACTGAGGATACAAAAATAAAGGAGGTTGCTGATCAATGGCACGTGGGTAGCAACTGAAGAAAAACAGTCCCTTAATATTGTGCTAAAAATTCAAATTAAATGACAGTACTTTGACCTCGAGGTCTTCATTTCTGAAAGTTACGGAAAAGTTCTTTCATTCTCTTGGAAAGGTCCCACTTCCAACAGTATCATAGTAGAAATCTTAATTGTTTTTCATTGTAAGTTAGATAGAAATGAGAGAAAGTGAGACCGCTTGTTTAGGAAATCTTTACGTTGGCTTAAAAGACTATTCTAACTTAAATATCTTCAAGAATCTGATTCTTACGTATATAATGAAAATATATAAAAAATAGTATCCTTAAATATATAGATTTTTTTTTATCGGTTTATATGTGTTAGAATTCTGGCCAAACTCTCCCTTGACTGGGGATCAGAATAACATCTAACTAAGGGAGATGGGAAATATTTATTAGATCTCTAAGGGGAAAAAAATGTAATTAATGCTTCAGTATCAACAAAACAATAAAAACTTATATATTTATACTTTAAAAAAAAACGTGAAACCTATCAATGAGCTTTATAGATTATATATGGTATCTATATTCTTTCTTCTCTTTCCTATAGTCATTATTACTATAAACATTATCATCATCAATATTTGGATATACATAGTTATCTAAAAATGAGTGTGGTCAGTGAAATACAAAGTTTATTTCCTGATTCTTTGACTTATGAGAACATAGAAGCCATTCTGATTTTTAAAATACTGCTTTGTGTTATAGCTTGTGGCCGTGTTAAATCTATACCATTGCCTGCTTTTCTTATGTTCCTCTACTTTTTTGCCTATAAACATATTTTTTGTTTGTTTATTTTTAAACCCATATCTGTTTCCATCAAACTACTGATTCACCTTCAGTTTGGAAGGTGGAACCATTAACACTCCATAAAGCCTATCACTTTAGAAACCTAGGTCTGGGTCAATCTTTTTTTATTTCAGAAAATCAAACAAAGTAACAAACATATAAATTAAAAAAACAAACAAACAATACAGGACCTATGGAAGATGAATTTACCTACTGAGTGTAGGATATATTTGAGAAACTCACTGTTGGCCAAAAGAAAAATGGCAAAGAATAATAGTGAATAACAGAACCTCAGGAAATTCATACATCACTATAGGTTTAGATGCTCTGATCTCTAAAGTGAGGGCATTAGGTTATAAGTTCACTAAGGCTGCTCATCATCTAAAATTCTACATCTTATATGTCAAAGTACTTACTTTTAGGCAGTGTTCTTTTAAGTAAATGTTGAATACTTCTCTTTCTATGCATTATTTATTACATGTAGTAATACTATTCATTATAGGCTCCTTTTGGTGCATAATGTTATTCATTATAGACTCCTATCCATGCATAAGATCCCTGGTAGCTAAGTGGTTAAGAGCACAAGCTGCTAACCAAAAGGTCGGCAGTTCGAACCCACCAGCTGCTCCTTGGAAACCCTATGTGACAGTTCTACTCTGTCCTATAGGGTCGCTATGAGCTGGAATTGACTCAGTGGTGATGCCTTTTTTTATTGGTGCTTAAGAAGTTACCTCAAGACTTAGAGGCTTAGCTGGATGCTTATAGCTCAGGGTCTCTTAAGATGTTGCAGTCAAGATGACAACCAGTGTTGTAGGCGTCTAAAGGCTGGATTGGGCCTGGAAGATCTAACGTGGCTCACTCCCATGACTGATAAGTAAATGCTCGTTGTTGGAAGGTCTCTGCCACATGAACCTCTTCATAAGGCTGCTTGAGTGTCCATAAGACATGGCAGCTGCTTTCCCCGAAAATGAATGATTAAGAGAGCAAGGTGGAAGTAGCAATTTCTTTTATGACCTACCCTAAGAAGTCACAGTTCACCTGTCATGTCAGCCAATGTTGCTACAGTGTGGGAGAGGACTACACAAAAGTATGAATACCAAGAAGCAGGGACGGATTACCCTATAAGCAAAGACCTATAGATGCCAAGCAGACAAGACACAAGGAAAAAGCAAGTGCAGTAGAAGGGAACTGGCAGGGCACTAAATGAAATTGAGCTCCAATGTGTGGGAATGTGCCAGGCAGAAATGAAGTTCATGCAGGGTCACAAGGGTGCCCACTCACAAGGTTGTTTATGAGGCCCCTACTACTTTAACACTTTACTTGACATCTGTGCCCTATGGTTCCCTCTGTGTAATGGAAACTCCTTAACTTGGCAGGCCTCTTGGGAGTATATTATTCTTTTCTAATAACCAAGAGGTGGGGGAGGGCTGTCAAGTCTGACTCTTGCTACATTTACCCAATATACAACTGGATCCACATGTGCAGTTACTGGGCAAGGTTGGAGTGTATTAATAGATAACAGGCCTCTGATCCATTTTGAGAGAACTGTCTTGTACATTCATGTCTGCTGATCCAACAACTCCAACAGGAGGGCCAGCAATATATATATGTAATGTGGGTGACTGTATATGTATATATATATATATACATATATATATATATACATATATATATATATTTACACCCATCTCAAAGATAGGTGATCCAACAGAATGCAGAAATTATCAAACGATAGCATTACTCTTACCCGTAAGTAAAATTTTGCTCAAGATCATTCAAAAGCCATTGCAGCATTACATCAACAGGAAACTTCCAGAAATTCAAGCCGAATTCAGAAGAGGATGTGGAACTAGGGATATCATTACTGATATTAGATGGATCTTGGGTGAAAGCAGAGAATACCAGAAAGATGTGTTTTATTGACTATGCAAAGACATTCAACTGCATGGATCATAACAAATTACAGATAACATTGTGAAAAATGGGAATTACAGAACACTTAATTGTGCTCATACGGAACCTGTATATAGATCAAGAGGCAGATGTTCGAACAGAATAGATGGACTCTGCATGGTTTAAAGTCAGAAAAGATGTGCGTCAGGGTTGTATCCTTTCACCATACTTATTCAATCTGTATGCTGAGCAAATAATCCAAGAAACTGGACTATATGAAGAAGACTGCAGCATCAGTATTGTAGGAAGACTCATTAAAAACCTATGATATGTAGATGACACAAGCTTGTTTGCTGAAAGTGAAGTGAACTGAAGCTCTTTTATTGAAGATTAAAGACCACAGCCTTCAGTATGGATTACACTTCAAAATAAAAAAAACGAAAATCCTCACAACCGGGCCAATAAGCAATATTATGATAAACAGATAAAAGATGAAGTTGTCAAGGATTTCATTTTACTTGGATCCACAATCAATACCCATGGGAACAGCAGTCAAGAAATCAAGACATGTTGCATTGGGCAAATCTGCTGCAAAAGACCTCTTTGAAGTGTTGAAAAACAAAGATGTCAGTTTAAGGACTAAGGTGCACCTGATCTAAGCCATGGTGTTTTCAGTCGCCTCATATGCACATGAAAGCTGGACAATGAATAAGGAGGACCAAAGAAGAATTGATGGCTTTGAATTATGGTGTTGGTGAACAACATTGAATATACCATGGACTGCCAAAAGAATGAAGAAATCTGTCTTGGAAGAAGTATAGCCAGAATGCTCCTTAGAAGCAAGGACGGCGAGACTTCGTCTTACATACTTTGGACATGTTATCAGGAGGGACCAGTTCCTGGAGAAGGACATCATGCTTGGTAAAGTAGAGGGTTAGCAAAAAAGAGGAGGACCCTCTACAAGATGCACTGATATAGTGGCTACAACAATGAGCTCAGGCATAACAAGGATCATGAGGATGGCACAGGACTGGGCAGTGATTTGTTCTCTTGATGGCAAATAATAACAGAGAGTCAAACTTATGTTACAAACGCCTCGTAGATAGAGTAATATAATTTCATCAAACAACATATTTCATGTATCAGTCAATTTTAGTCCAGTCCTATGTCAGAAATTTGGATTTTTCAACATCACATTTTGTTTATGCCTAATCCAATATTAGTCTAATATATCATGTTAGTAATAATTGGTAACTAGTAATTCTATGTCAGAGAGGAGAAAAGCAGCCTTCCTTCCCAGGAGAACTCCTGATTAGAACTTCTTTTGTGTCAAAAATGTAGGAAGTGGCTTAACTAGGTTTGTTGTTTCTCCAAGGTCACCATATGGGTAGGGGATACTCCATTTCTGATCAAGAAGAATAATAACACTAAAGCCACCTCCTACTGGAACTGTACTACTTGAGTACCATTTATGGGGCTGCTGCATAGAAGGCCTAAGTAAAAAACATAAGAAGTACAAAAGAGCTCAGAATCTAGCATGGTTGTTTTTTTTCTGGAAAGTAACTTGAACATTCTGGATTTCATAGCTCTGTCCATGCTACTACAGTAGTCTTGATTCTTGATTAAATCATTGTCTAATCATTGAAGAAATCAACTACCTCTCTAGCAATAAAGGTTGAATTACCCATAATAAGTTTTGAGAAATCAAAATATGTATTCATCTTCTAATTATAGTAATTACTTTCCAAGTGGTGTCCCTGTATCTAGGGGAAGTTCCTTATTGTATCCTCTTTTTAAAAATTATATCTCATCAATGCTCTTCCCTAATTAGAATGCTTTGATGAAGCCCTTATTTCTTATGGCCTTCAATCCAAACTCCATGGCATGACACATGTGGCTCTCCAACTAAATTTCCAACTGAATTTTCTTCCCATTGCTTCCTGCTTCATGTTCCAGCTACACTGATCTGCCTCCCCTTCCTTGAATATGTAACTCTATGTTTCGGATACAAACACTCCCTTCACTTTCTCTTAGGGCTGATACTCAGCAGGTTTGCCAAGGTACAGCTTTGGAATTGTGTTCACGCTACCTGGTGCCCTTTGTTCTACTGTTAAATATTTGACAACCCCACCTGCTTTGTTCACATATCAGATGGCCACAATTCTTCAAATACTCTGTCCTTCATGAAGCTTTCCTCACTTTCCCATTTGATATTAATCTAGTTGCTGTGTTCTGACACATTAATTATTCCTTTTTTTCTGCCCTACAGTTAGTTATAAACATTTGTAGGAATAATGAAACATCAGCTTGTTGATTCATTGACGATGTCTTAATCTTTTCTACCACCTCTAGTGTGTAGGATAGTGCTTTGACCTATAGCAGGCATATTTTCAGTGATTTAATATCACCCCAGAACTCTGTGACTTCTCACATGATGATACTTTGTTTTTCCTAATTCTGTGGATTGGCTGAGTGGTTCCTCTGCTGGTTTCACTTGGACTCATTCACATAATTGCAGTAGAGTGACCAGCCACCCTGGTTTTCCAGGACAAAGGTTTTTCTCAGGATGCAAAACTTTCAGTTCTATACCTGAGACAGTCCCAGGAAAATCACAATCTGCTGTGATTCTTCTATTTGTCTGAGTAACATCTCTTTTCTTTCTCTGCCTGCTTTTAAGATTTTATTTTATTTTTTTTTAAATCTCTGATTCTGAGAAATTTGATTACGGAATGCCTTGGATTTATTTTCCATATATTTGTTATTCTTGTAATTTGTGGAGCTTCTTAGATCTCTACGTTTGCACTTTTTCATAAAATTTGGAAAACTTGTGGCCATTATTTCTTCAAATATATTTTCTGTACTCCTTCTCTTCTTCCTTTGTTGAGTCCATACATATATGTAAGGCCCTCTTGAAGTTGCCAACAGCTCATTTTTTCCAAATAGCTTTATTGAGATATGATTAACATATCACATAATTCAATAAAATAAACAATTCAAGGTTTTAGCATACAACTCTGTGAATATACTAAAAATAGTTATTGTTGTTGTTAGGTGCCGTAGAGTCTGTTCTGACTCATGGCGACTCCATGAACAACAGGACGAAACACTGCCTGGTCCTGAGCCATCCTTACAATCATTGTTATGCTTGAGCTCATTGTTGCAGCCACTGTGTCAATCCACCTCATTGAGTGTCTTCCTCTTTTCCGCTGACCCTGTACTCTGCCAAGCATGATGTCCTTCTCCAGGGACTCATCCCTCCTGACAACATGTCCAAAGTATGTAAGACGCAGTCTCGCCATCCTTGCTTCTAAGGAGCATTCTGGTTGTACTTCCTCCAAGACAGATTTGTTTGTTCTTTTGTCAGTTCATGGTATATTCAATATTCTTCGCCAACACCACAATTCAAAGGCGTCAACTCTTCTTCGGTCTTCCTTATTCATTGTCCAGCTTTCACATGCATATGATGTGTTTGAAAATATCATGGCTTGGGCCAGGCACACCTTAGTCTTCAGGGTGACATCTTTGCTCTTCAACACTTTGAAGAGGTCCTTTGCAGCAGATTTACCCAATGCAATGCGTCTTTTGATTTCTTGACTGCTGCTTCCGTGGCTGTTGATTGTAGATCCAAGTAAAATGAAATCCTTGGCAACTTCGATCTTTTCTCCGTTTATCATGATGTTGCTCATTGGTCCAGTTGTGAGGATTTTTGTTTTGTTTATGTTGAGGTGGAACCCATACTGAAGGCTGTGGTCTTTGATCTTCATTAGTATTTCAAGTCCTCTTCACTTTCAGCAAGCAAGGTTGTGTCATCTGCATAACTCAGCTTGTTAGTGAGTCTTTCTCCAATCCTGATGCCCCATTCTTCTCCATATAGTCCAGCTTCTCGGATTATTTGTTCAGCATACAGATTAATTAGGCATGGTGAAAGAATACAAACCCTGACATACACCTTTCCTGACTTTAAACCAATCAGTAGCCCCTTGTTCTATCCGAACAACTGCCTCTTGATCTATGTAAAGTTTCCTCACGAGCACAATTAAGTGTTCTGGAATTCCCATTCTTCGCAGTGTTATCCATAGTTTGTTATGATCCACACAGTCAAATGTCTTTGCATAGTCAATAAAACACAGGTAAACATCCTTCTGGTATTCTCTGCTTTCAGCCAGGATCCATCTGACATCAGCAATGATATCCCTGGTTCCATGTCCTCTTCTGAAACTGGGCTGAATTTCTGGCAGTTCCCTGTCGATATACTGCTGCAGCCATTTCTGAATGATCTTCAGCAAAATTTTGCTTGTGTGTGATATTAATGATATTGTTCTATAATTGCCACATTCGGTTGGATCACCTTTCTTGGGAATAGGCATAAATATGGATCTCTTCCAGTCAGTTGGCCAGGAAGCTGTCTTCCATATTTCTTGGCATAGACGAGTGAGCGCCTCTGGAGCTGCATCTGTTTGTTGAAACATCTCAATTGACATTCCATCAATTCCTGGAGCCTTGTTTTTCGCCAATGCCTTCAGAGCAGCTTGGACTTCTTCCTTCAGTACCATCGGTTCTTGATCATATTCCATCTCTTGAAATGGTAGAATATTGACCAATTCGAAGAAATACACAGAGTTATTATACCAAAAAGAATTAGTTGATATTCAACAAAAATAATTGAGCTATGTCTATTTTAAAATTTTTCTATCTCCGTGTGTTTCATTTTGAATAGTTTTTACTGCTGTGTATTCAAATTTACTTTTCTTCTGCCATATCTAATCTGCATTTAATTCCATCAGTGTATTTTTTTATCTCAGACATTGTCTTCATTCCTAGAGCTTTGATTTGGGTCCTTTATTTATTCTCCATTTTTCTACTTAACTTTTTAAACATATGGAATGGAGGTATAATAACTTTTAATTTTTTTTAATTTTATTTTGTTGTTGTTGGGAATATACACAGCAAAACATACACCAATTCAACAGTATTTACATGTACGATTCAGTGACGTTGATTACATTCTCCAAGTTGTGCAACCACTCTCACCCTCCCTTTCTGAATTGTTCCTCCCCGATTAACATAAATTCACTGCCCCCTAAGGTTCCTATCTAATCTTTCAAGTTGCTATTATCAACTTGATCCCATATATAGTTTTTAAAAGAGCATAATAATTAAGGCAGACATTTTTTACTAGTTAAGCTCTTCTTTGGTTTTAAGAAGACTTCAGGAGATATTTTTGGTTTAAGGTTTAAAAATTATTTCAGGGCAATAGTTTCAGATGTTCATCAAATATTCATGGCTCCAAGAAGTCTGAACTCCCTGAGGATTTGAAAATCTGTTCTGCATTTCCCCCCTTTTGATCAGAATTCTTCTGTGGAATCTTTGATCAAAATAGTAGCCAGACACCATCCAGTTGTTCTGGTCTCAGGCCAAAGGAGACAGTTGTTCATGAAGGTAATTAGCCTTGATGGAGACATTAAGCTGAGTGAAAGAAGTCAATCACAAAAGGACAAATTTTGTATGACCTCACTTACATAAAAAGACAAAAGAAGGCAAATGTAGAGAGAACAAACTTTATTAGTGGTGACCAGGGGTGGGAGGGAGGGAGAAGGGACAGGTTAACAGTGATGGAAATATTGTTTTGATTAATAGTAGAGTTTCACAGCTGTTATTGTTAATTGCTGTCAATAAGTTGTATACCTGTAGAATGTTAAATTGGAAGAAGTTGTGTGATAGATATATTTACAACAACAACAACAAAGAGCACCTGCTGAGGCTGCTTATGTACAACCAAAAACCTCATGGAACTTGGTTTTATAGATTAGAGGTTTAAGGTCATGGTTTCATGGGACATCCCAGTTAATTGGCCTAGTAATATGTTTAGTGCTTCTATTCTACTTCCTAGTTTGCTGCGTAGTGTCTGAAGTCTTAAAAGCTTGCAAGCAGTCATCCAAAGCATAACAATTGGTCTCTGTTCACCTGGAGCTCTAGCAGAGGAAGGATAGTCAGGAATAGAAGGAGGATGTGGAATATGTGGCTAATTGCCTCCATGAACAGCTGCCTCCTTTGCTATAATAACTTTTTTAATGACCTTGTTGGCTAATTCTAGTATTAGTTCTGTATCGGTTGTGATTGGTTGATCTTTATATCTATTTTCCTGCTTTATATTTCCCTACTGTGCCATCTGCTCCTGTTTCTTTTCATGCCTGATAATTTTTGATTGGATGCCAGACATTGTAAAATTTACCTTGTTGAGTGCTGAATATTTTTGCATTGTTATAAATATTCTTGAGCTGTGTTGAGATGTAGTTAAGCTACTGGAAACAGTTTGGCTCTTTTAGGTTTTTCTTTTAAAGTTTGTTAGGTGGGACCAGACAGGTTAATAATCTATGGCTAGATTTTTTTTAAATTAGCTTAGACAAGACACTTTTATGCACTCTACCCAAAGCCCAATGTATTATGAGGTTTTTCCAGTCTGACTGATGGGGACAGGCACTATTCCTGGTCATGTATGAACACCAAGGACTATCTCTCCTAATCTTTTAGGGTGATATTTTCCCCCCAGCATTGGGTATCTTCTTTAAACTAATGCCTCATCAGTATTGAGACAAACACTCAGGTCGGACTCTATCGTTCTCTGAAGTTCTGTCCATGAGCATTTCTCTCCTCTGTGGTACTCTGTCCTGCAAACTCTAGTGTCTTGGTCTCCCTAGAATTCCAGACTCACATTAGGGAGTCTGCTAGGTTCCACCTGATTTCCTCCTTCCTCCATATTTCCCTAGGAACCTCTCAAGGCTGTAAGCTGGGGAAATCATACGGTCTACCTCTTTAATTTCCTGTCTCTTAAGAATCACTGTCCTTCATTGCCTATGGCAAATGTCTTTAAAGCCATTGTTTTATGTATTTTTTCCATTACTTTTTGGATGTTTCATTCAGGAGAGTAAGACTGATCCCTGTTACTCCCTCTTGGCCAGAGGTAGCAGTGTCCTTTTCACTGATTTTAATTGTGGCTTTTACTTAACTAACATGAAATTGGACCACCAGGTGAAGAGAACCAGCAAAAAAAAATTTTATTGAACTTAAAATTTTTTAGTGGAAATTTTTCTACAACTTAGCTATATATATATAAATGAATAATGTATAAGTTTCATACACATAAAATAATATATATTTTTTATTGTGCTTTAAGTGAAAGTTTACAGATCACGTCAATCTCTCATACAAAAATTATATACACCTTGCTATGTACTCCTAGTTGCTCTCTCCCAGTGAGGCAGCACACTCCTTCTCTCCACCCTGTGTCCATTCAGCCAGCTTCTGTCTCCCTCTATCTTCTCATCTCCCCTCCAGAAAGGAGCTGCCCACATAGTCTCATGTGCCTACTTGAGCCAAGAAGCTCATTGCTCACCAGTATCCTTTTCTGTTTTATAGTCCAGTCCAATCCCCATCTGAAGAGTTGGCTTTGGGAATGGTTCCAGTCTTGGGCTAATAGAAGGTCTGGGGACTATGACCTCCTGAGTCCTTCTAGTCTCAGTCAGACCATTAGGTCTGGTCTTTTTATGAGAATTTGAGGTCTGCATCCCACTGCTCTCCTGCTCCATCAGGGAAACTTCATTTTTTTTAAGCAAATGGTAACTCTTAAGGCTATTTCTAAGTCAGGTTTAACTGGAAATAGAAGCAGCCTATAGTCTAATTACATAAATAATTAGAAGTAGAAAAACTTTTGGTTTTTTCAATTGCTTGGATTTTATAAGGTATGCTAGGTATTTTCTCTCTTTAGCTGAAGACGCACATGTAATTCTGAATGATAACTCTGGGGCAAAGTAAAATCTCAGAGAAAAACTTGCCTTATAGCTTTAAATAACTCTGTTGTAAAGGTTAGCTGACCTGGTCAGTGTAGTAGGCTCACACCCAGATAAGTCTGGATTTGTTAAGTTTGATAGCAACTTTAATGAAGTATTTATTGTTACAAGCTTTGAAAAAAATTTTTAAACTTCAACATATATGATTTTTTCTTTGGCCTACTTGTGTCTAGGTTAAATAACTTCTACACATTGTTACCTGATTAGGGTCCATGCCCTGGAGCGGTGGAGCCAGTGAAACACACTCCAATTCAGAAAGAACGGGAAAGATAATTCAGGAGATGTATACAACACCAGGGACCCGGCAGCAACACAGCCTGTCTCTATGGAGTCCCAAAGAGCTGTTTTACATTAGAGCTTATATAGAGTTTTTTTTTTTTTTAATAATTTTTATTGTGCTTTAAGTGAGAGTTTACAAATCAAGTCAGTCTCTCACACAAAAATCCATATACAACTTGCTACACACTCCCAATTACTCTCCCCCTAATTAGATGCCCCACTCTCTCCCTCCACTCTCTCTTTTCATGTCCATTTAGCCAGCTTCTAACCCCCTCCACCCTCTCATCTCCCCACCAGGCAAGAGATGCCAACATAGTCTCAAGTGTCCACCTGATCCAAGAAGCTCACTTCTCACCAGCATCCCTCTCCAACCCATTGTCCAGTCCAATCCATGTCTGAAGAGTTGGCTTCGGGAATCCTTCCTGTCCTGGGCCAACAGAAGGTCTGGGGGCCGTGACCACTGGGGTCCTTCCAGTCTCAGTCAGACCATTAAGTCTGGTCTTATGAGAATTTGGGGTCTGTTTTTTTTTTTTTTTTTCCACTGCTCTACTACTTTCTCAGGGGTTCTCTGTTGTGTTCCCTGTCAGGGCAGTCATCGGTTGTAGCCGGGCACCATCTAGTTCTTCTGGTCTCAGGATGATGTAGTCTCTGGTTCATGTGGCTCTTTCTGTCTCATGGGCTCGTAATCACCTTGTGTCCTTGGTGTTCTTCATTCTCCTTTGATCCAGGTGGGTTGAGACCAATTGATGCATCTCAGATGACTGCTTGCTAGCGTTTAAGACCCCAGATGCCACTCTTCAAAGTGAGATGCAGAATGTTTTCTTAATAGATTTTATTATGCCAATTGACCTAGATGTCCCCTGAAACCATGGTCCTCAGACCCCTGCCCCTGCTACTCTGGCCTTCGAAGCATTCACTTTATTCAGGAAACTTCTTTGCTTTTGGTTTAGTCCAATTGTGCTGACCTCCCCTGTACTGTGTGCTGTCTTTCCCCTCACCTAAAGTAGCTCTTATCTACTAATTAGTGAATGCCCCTCTCCCATCCTCCCTCCCTCCCCACTCTCATAACCACAAAAGAATGTTTTCTTCTCAGTTTAAACTATTTCTCAAGTTCTTATAATAGTGATCTTATACAATAATTGTCCTTTTGCAACTAATTTCACTCAGCATAATGCTTTCCAGTTTCCTCCATGTTATGAAATGTTTCACAGATTCCTCACTGTTCATCGATGTGTAGTATTCCATTGCGTGAATATACCATAATTTATCCATTCATCCGTTGATGGACACCTTGGTTGCTTCCATCTTTTTGCTATTGTAAACAGTGCTGCAATACACATGGGTGTGCATATATCTGTTCATGTAAAGGCTCTTATTTCTCTAGGATATATTCCAAGGAGTGGGATTGCTGGATCGGATGGTAGTTCTTTTTCTAGCTTTTCAAGGAAGCACCAAATCGATTTCCAAAGGGGTTGTACCATTTGACATTCCCACCAGCAGTGTAGAAGTGTTCCAATCACTCCACAGCCTCTCCAACATTTATTATTTTGTGTGTTTTAGATTAATGCCAACCTTGGTGGAGTGAGATGAAATCTCATTGTAGTTTTGATCTGCATTTCACTAATGGCTAATGATAGCAAAAATTTCCTCATATATCTGTTAGCTACCTGAATGTCTTCTTTAGTGAAGTGTCTATTCATATCTTTTGCCCATTTTTTAATTGGGTTATCCATCTTTTTGCAGTTGAGTTTTTGCAGTATCATGTAGATTTTAGAGATCAGGCACTGATTAGAAATGTCATAGCTGAAAAATTTTTCCCAGTCTGTAGGCAGTCTTTTTACTGTTTTGGTGAAGTCTTTGGATGAGCATAGGTGTTTGTTTTTTAGGAGCTCCCAGTTATCTAGTTTGTCTTCTACATTCTTTATAATGTTTTCTATACTGTTTATGCCATGTATCAGGGCTCATAAGGTTGTACCCTGTTTTGTCTTCCATGAGCTTCATCATTTTAGATTTTATATTTAGGTCTTTGATCCATTTTGAATTAGTTTTTGTGCATGGAGTGAGGTATGGGTCTTGTTTTTTTTTTTTGCAGATGGATATCCAGTTATGCCAGCATCATTTTTTAAAAAGACTGTCTTTTCTCTATTTAACCATTTTGGGGCCTTTGTCAAATATCAACTGCTCATATGTGGATGGATTTATGTCTGGATTCTCAATTCTGTTCCATTGGTCCATGTATGTGTTGTTTTACCAGTACCAGGGTGTTTTGACTACTGTGGCGGTATAATAGGTTCTAAAATCAAGTAAAGTAAGGCCTCCCACTTTGTTCTTCTTTTTCAGTAATGCCTTATTTATCCGGGACCTCTTTCCCTTCCATATGAAATTGGTGATTTGTTTCTCCATCTCATTAAAGAATGTCCTTGGGATTTGGATCAGAATTGCATTAAATGTATAGATCGCTTTTGGTAGAATAGACATTTTTATAATGTTAAGTCTTCCTATCCATGAGCAAGGTATGTTCTTCCACTTATGTAAATCTCTTTTGGTTTCTTGCAGAAGTGTACCATAGTTTTCCTTGTATAAGTCTTTTACATCTCTAGTAAGATTTATTCCTAAGTATTTTATCTTCTTGTGGGCTACTGTAAATGGCATTGATTTGGTGATTTCCTCTTCGATGTTCTTTTTGTTGATGTAGAGAAATCCAACTGATCTTTGTATGTTTATCTTGTATTCTGATACTCTGCTGAACTCTTCTATTAGTTTCAGTAGTTGTCTGGAGGATTC
This sequence comes from Elephas maximus indicus, assembly GCF_024166365.1. Lineage (NCBI taxonomy): Eukaryota > Metazoa > Chordata > Mammalia > Proboscidea > Elephantidae > Elephas > Elephas maximus. Next base: position 162,553,708 of record NC_064819.1, read on the forward strand.
CTTAGGGTTTTCTGTGTATAAGATCATGTCATCTGCAAATAGAGATACTTTTATTCTTCCTTGCCATTCTGGATACCTTTTATTTCTTTATCTAGCCTAATTGCTCTGGCTAGGACTTCCAGCACAATGTTGAATAAGAGTGGTGATAAAGGGCATCCTTGTCTGATTCCCGATCTCAATGGGAATGTTTTCAGGCTCTCTCCATTTAGGGTGATGTTGGTTGTTGGCTTTGTACAAATGCCTTTTATTATGTTGAGGACTTTTCCTTCTATTCCTATTTTGCTGAGAGTTTTTACCATGAATGAGTGTTGAACTTTGTCAAATGCCTTTTCTGCATCAATTGATAAAATCATGCAATTCTTGTCTTTTGTTTTATTTATGTGGTGGATTACATTAATTATTTTTCTAATGTTGAATCATCCCTGCATACCTGGTATGAATCCCACTTGGTCATGGTGAATTATTTTTTTGATATGTTGTTGAATTCTATTGGCTAGAATTTTGTTGAGGATTTTTGCATCTACATTCAATTCTACAATTGTGGTGTCTTTACCTGGTTTTGGTATCAGGGATATGGTGGCTTCATAGAATGAGTTTGATAGTATTCCGTCCTTTTCTATGCTCTGAAATACCTTTAGTAGTAGTGGTGTTAACTGTTCTCTGAAAGTTTGGTAGAACTCTTCAGTGAAGCCGCCTAGACCAGGGCTTTTTTTTTGTTGGGAGTTTTTTGATTACCTTTTCAATCTTTTCTTTTGTTATGGGTCTATTTAGCTGTTCTACCTCTGTGTTAGTTTAGGTAGGTAGTGTTTTTCTAGGAATTCATCCATTTCTTCTAGGTTTTCAAATTTGTTTGAGTATAGTTTTTCATAGTAATCTGATAAAAAATCTGATAGGATTCTTTTAATTGCAGTTGGGTCTGTTGTAATATCGCCCACCTCATTTCTTATGTGTTATTTGCTTCGTCTTCTGTTTTTCTTTCCTCAGTTTGGCCAAAGGTTTATCAATTTTGTTGATTTTTTTAAAAAAACCAGCATTTGGTCTTGTTAATTCTTTCAATTGTTTTTCTGTTTTCTATTTCATTTAGTTCAGCTCTAATTTTTATTACTTGTTTTCTTCTGGTGCCTGTGGGTTTCTTTTGTTGCTCTTTTTCTGTTTGTTCAAGTTGTAGGGATAATTCTTTGATTTTGGCCCTTTCTTCTTTTTGGATGTGTGCATTTATTGATATTAATTGGCCTCTGAGTACCGCTTTTGCTGTGTCCCAAAGGTTCTGACAGGAAGTGTTTTCATTCTCATTGGATTCTCTGAATTTCTTTATTCCATCCTTAATGTCTTCTATAATCCAGTCTTTTTTGAGCAGAGTATTGTTCAGTTTCCGAGTGTTTGATTTCTTTTCCCTGCTTTTCCTGTTACTGATTTCCACTTTTATGGCCTTATGGTCAGAGAAGATGCTTTGTAATATTTCAGTGTTTTATGCTAAGGCTTGCTTTATGACCTAATATGTGGTCTATTCTAAAGAATGTTCCATGTGCACTAGAAAAGAAAGTATGCTTGGTTGCTGTTGGGTGGAGTGTTCTGTATATGCCTACAAGGTCAAATTGGTTGATTGCGGCATTTAGATCTTCTGTGTCTTTATTGAGCTTTCTGGATGTCCTGTCCTTCACCGAAAGTGGTGTGTTGAAGTCTCGTACTATTATTGTGGAGCTGTCTATCTCACTTTTCAATGCTGATAGAGTTTGTTTTATGTATCTTGCAGCCCTATCCTTCGGTGCATAAATATTTAATATCATTATATCTTCTTGGTGTATTGCCCCTTTAATCACTGTATAGTGTCCTTCCTTATCCTTTCTGATGGATTTAACTTTAAAGTCTATTTTGTCAGAAATTAATATTGCCACTCCTGCTCTTTTTTGATTTGTTTGCTTGATATATTTTTTTTCCATCCTTTGAGTTTTAGTTTGTTTGTGTCTCTTAGTCTGAGGTGTGTGTGTCCCTTGTAGGCAGCATATAGATGGATCTTGTTTTTTAATCCATTCTGCCATTGTCTGTCTCTTTACTGGTGCATTTAGTCCATTTACATTCAGGGTAATTATGGATACGTGTGAATTTAGGGCTATCATTTTGATGTCTTTTTTTGTGTGTTGACAGTTTCTTTTTCCCACTTGATTTTATGTGCTGAGTAGATTTTCTTTATATATTGTCCTTTCCTCATATTCGTTGTTGATTTTGTTTCTGCCGAGTCTGTATTTTTCCCTTGTATTTTCTTTTGATGAGTAGGATAGTTTGCCTCCTTTGTGGTTATCTTATTATTTACCCCCATTTTTCTAAATTTAAAACTAACTTTTATTTCTTTGTATCACCGTATCTTCCTCTCCTTATGGAAGGTGTATGATTTACGTTTCTTAGTCCCTCTTTATTATTTTAATGTTGTCTTCTTTTATATAACATCACTGTTACCGTGTGTTAGGCTTTTTTTTTTTAATCTTGCTTTGTTTTTTTTTTTTTTGGATTTTCCTGTCTGGGTTGACTTCTGGTTGCTCTGTCCAGTGTTCTAGTCTTGGGTTAATACCTGATACTATTGATTTTCTAACCAAAGAACTCCCTTTAGTATTTCTTGTAATTTTGATTTGGTTTTTACAAATTCCCTCAACTTGTATTTTTCTGGAAATGTCTTAATTTCACCTTCATATTTAAGAGAGAGTTTTGATGGATATATGATTCTTGGCAGGCAATTTTTTTCCTTCAATTTTTAAAATATGTCATCCCATTGCCTTCTTGCCTGCATGGTTTCTGCAGAGTAGTCCGAGCTTATTCTTATTGGCTGTCCTTTGTAGGTGACTTTTCTTTTATCCCTCACTGCTCTTATAATTAATTGTCTCTTTATCTTTGGTTTTGGCAAGCTTGATTATAATATGGCTTGGTGACTTTCTTTTAAGATATACCTTATGTGGTGTTCGATGAGCATCTTGGATAGATATCTTCTCATCTTTCACAATATCAGGGAAGTTTTCTGCCAATAAATCTTGAACAATTTTCTCTGTATTTTCTGTTGTCCCTCCCTGCTCTGGTACTCTAATCACTCATAGGTTATTTCTCTTGATAGAGTCCCACACGATTCTTAAGGTTTCTTCATTTTTTTTAATTATTTTTTCCAATTTTTCTTCAAATATATTAGTGCCAAGTGATTTATCTTCGAGTTCAGAAATTCTCGGTTTTTTACTTGCTCAATTCTGTTCCTCTATTGAGTTGTCTAATTGTGTAATTTTATTGTTAATCTTCTGAATTTCTGATTGCTGTCTGTCTATGGATTTTTCCAGCTTATTAAACATTTCATTATGTTCCTGAATAGTCTTTCTAATTTCTTCACTTGCTTTATCTGTGTGTTCCTTGGCTTGTTCTGCATATTGCCTCATTTCCTTCCTAATGTCTTGAAGGGTTCTGTATATTAAACTTTTCCATTCTGCATCTGGTAATTCCAGGAATGCACTTTCGTCTAGAAGATCCCTGGATCCTTTGTTTTGAGAACTTGTTGAGGTGATCATGGTCTGTTTCTTTATGTGACTTGATATTGACTGTTGTCTCTGAGCCATCTATAAGTTATTGTATCAGTTTATGCTTGCTTACTGTGTCATAGCTGCTTGCTTTGTTTGTTTTGGTATACCCCTATGGGTTGCTTGAGTGAGCTAGCTTGATTATTTTTGCCTTTGGAGCTCTGGTGTCCTGTCCCCAGCTGGCTAGAGCTGTTATCAGGTATATCAGTCTAGGAGTCCATTCAGTTTTCTTGTATGAATTCAGCTTAGGTTTCCAGGTAGCTGATCATCAAGTGTGTGGTACAGGCTCTGTTCTACAATCTTAGAGGGGCAGGGGTGATTGGCGTATATACCGGTATCTGATTGCAGCAGGGGGTTATGCTCTGAACAAGGCAGGGGGCTGAGAACTGACCGCGAAGTGTCTCTGAGGAAAATACACCTCTATTCCCTACAGCGTGTTGGTGGGTGGGTTCTGCAGAGGAACCATGGGCACCCAAAGTTTTTGGTTGTAAGGACTGGGAGGTACCAGTTGTCTCTGGACCCCTGTTGTGGGTGGCTGGGTGACCTGAGTGGAGCTACCAGTCCTTAAGTCCCTGATGTGGGTAGCTGAGGACCTTGTTTAATGTGGAAAGCAATGTCAAACGTCAAACACCCACCTCTCCATTGCAGAGCTGAAATGGTTGGAGTTTGCCTACAAGGGCCTATTCTCCTGAAATAAGCCCACACGGGTCCATGCAGAAGGGAAAGGTGCTCAAGGTCCACAGATGTTATATGCCAGGACAGGAGCCACTTCTGTCCTGAGCTCCCGTGGTTAATGGAGCTAGCAAATTATCTTTTCCCCTCAGTTGCAAATTTTTTTCCTTCCCCAAGGCCAGGAGGATGGCTCTAGGTGCTCACCAGGGTCTATCTCAGGCCCAGGGATTCAGCCGCTGAAGCCAGCTTGGGGGCGCGGGGGGCACGGTAAAATATATACGCAAGTACTTAGCTTTTGCCTAGATCATGCTGTTCTCCTCAGGTTCCGGAGGTGTGAGTGGGCTGTGTGGCTGGCTGCTTCTCCCTGAGGAAACTGTCGAACGCTAGGACCAGCCCACCACTGCTTCCCCTGCTCCTGGAATGGTGCCTGAGGGCTCCCTGCGATTCAGGTCCGGTAATTCCTCTCCACTTCTGAATGGCCTCTTCCTCCCCCTACCACTCAGTTCGTTGTCTAAGCTTGCCTTCGATGGTCAGGGCTCCCAGCTTGTCACAAATATACTTGTTTCACTTGTTTTTTCAGGTCTTGATTGTAAAGAGGTCTCAACGGAAGTGTCTGTCTGTTGCGCCATCTTGGCTCCACCTCTCAATAGATGTATATTTTTACACATACATTTATTTTAAAAGTGTATAAGGAAAAATATATATTATTTTGGTTCAAAAAATACTCTACTCTCAGTCAATCTGATTAGCCAGAGAACTATGACTAATACTAGTTTCATATTTCTTTAATTTTCATCAAAACTCACCAATTGATCAACTTCATTTTTCACACATCTGACTACTAGCTGCTAATGCTCTCTGACTTAAAGCAGATGATGTCTAAGCATGATGAAAACCCTATCATAAAACATGTTCTACTCAAAACAGTCTGAGACAATGCTCTCTCTGGTCTGTGTTGTTTTTTAGGCTCAGCACCTGTTGATCAAAATTGAGTCTGCATTTTCTACAACTTTAGTATTAAACACTTTTTATTAGAATCTTGTTGTCACGGGCTTTTCAATAACCTCTTTGAGAAAAAATGGAAGGTTACAATCAGCAGTAGCTCATGGAGAAGCTAAAATGATGATGTAATGCTTATATTGTATTGAAAATCATCTTCTGTTTTAATGCAATTCATTTTTTGGACCATTTGTCCACATATCGACTTTGTCCAGTGACAATGATGCCCTTTCTCCACTTCACATTCAACAATGCAAACTTTGGCTCAATCTTTGTAGTCACGGACTGGAAAGAATCATCAGATGCTGGTGAGTTGTTGGGAAGGTAAGGGCTTAAGAAAAGAATAAAAGGATGAAATTCCTATTGATGTTCTTGCTGTGCCCTGTAGATTATGCTAAATCAAAAGAAGTTACTGTGTTTCCACCTCTACATAGAGACAGAGATAAACCTTAGAACTTTTTTTTTTAATTGAAACCTGAAAACTAAAATCAGGAAAGAAAAAGACAGGCCTAGAGTAAGATAAAAATTCAAGCAAATAAAAATGGTGTTCTTAATCAATCATTTTTAATGATCTCTTGCATTGTGTATTATGCCACCCAGATCACATTAAAATGATGCCCACAAAGGTCTTTTTTTTGTTGTTATTTTTAATTGAAGATTTATTAAAATATATCTTTTTCATTGTAATATGTAAATGATAATTTAAAAATCACTCCAGTATGCTCCTTTTTCATTGACATAAACCAAAGTATCTATTTCTAAAATGAATAAGAATGAAGAAAAAGTTTTGATTTACATAAGGTGATCAAAGTATTAGTAGATAGATTCATATTTAACACGTAAAAATAAATTGCCTTTCTCTCAGATATGTCTTATGTTGGTCAAAATTTTCATGGTTGAGCTGACTTTGGTGTTTAGGCCTTTATGTGGGGCATATTTAAAGTTAAAATCCGTTTTTTAAAAAAAAAATTCATTGAGTTTATTGAACAGCTCATACACTAATTCGATATTCTTTTGCTTTTGGTTCATGTATAAATGTTATTCTATAGGTGGTCCTTTATAAACTTGTTTCTTTTTATTTTCTGAGAGTGTTTACTAATCTTATCCAAAACCCCCCGCAAACTAAACTCATTGCTGTTGAGCTGATTCGACGCATAGCAACTCTATAGGACAGAGTACAACTGCCCCATAGAGATTCCAAGGAGTGCCTGGTGGATTCGAATTGCCGACCTTTTGGTTAGCAGGCAAACTCTTAATCACTATGCCACCAGGATTTCCATCTTATCTATAGAGGACTCTAATATATGAGTTCTTAATTTCATATTAAATTTGTTTAGGACTTGAAATCTATGTGATATTTAAGAATTTCAGTTTTAATGACACAGTTGTTTTAAAAAAATATTTGAGAAGAAATAGTTTCCTAGGTCTTTTTTCTTGTGTTTCTTTGATGCCATGCACCAGTGCTGGCTCTCTGAAAGCCAGACACAAAATGAGAGTGGCATGTTGAACACATGGATATCAAGGCTGTGGTTACCGTAGCAACAGGAAGCACATAAAAACCTTAAGAACTTCCATTCCTACTCCTGGGACATTTCAGTTTCAGATACTGTAAATGCAGGAGAATATGACATCTATAAAGGCAATACAAACATTAAAGAATTATAATGCAAAAATGACCCATGTTGTCCTCATAGGGTAAAACTAGTAATTAATAATTTACTCCTTTTCTGAAAATGGGTTAGTGGTGACCTAAGCTGAAAAGGCAGACCAACATAGAAATTACCTTGAGTTTTACGAATTTACACATCCTTGGAATTTTAAGTTCCCGTTTATAGGTTTTGAAATACTTGTTAACATTACATTTTAATTCTTTTTGCATGATAAAAGGCATTAATTAGAGCTAGGAATTACTCTAAAATGACATAGTAAGGATTTTTTGTAGAGATTAGAGATATTCAGCAAAATAGTGAAAGCAGGTTTGCTCATACAGATGATTCAACTATGAGGGTTCTATCTGTCATTGGAGGAAAAGGCAACTCTCAAGTTTTGCGAAGGTAAAAATAACCTTACTCTTTGGTAAGAAAAAGCTATTTTCACCAATACTGTATACCCCAAAAATGAAATAGATAGTTCTATTCATTTTTAAATATTAACAAAGAAAAAGCATTCCAAATCTACAATGTATTTTTTCTTAACCAAGTTAATTTTTTATTCCTCTCTCTTGCAGACACTTTCTTCATCATTATGGAATTCTGTGCTTTTACCTAAACTGTAAATTTCCATATACTTTTCTATGGGGAAAATCTATCTATCTGTCTGTCTGTGTCTGTCTGTCTTGCTATCTATCTATCTGTCTACCTGTTTATCTATCATCTATCTATGTATCTATCATCTATCTATGTAAAAAAAAAAAAACCTTTTTTGTTTTTTTATGTATCCATGTATCTATCTATGTATCTATCTATCATCTATCTGTCTACCTGTCATGGATTGAATTGTGTCCTCAAAAAATACTAGTCAGCTTGGTTAGGCCATGATTCCCAGTATTGTGTGGTTGTCCTCCATTCTGTGATTGTAATTTTATGTTAAAGAGGATTAGAGTGGAATTGTAACACCCTTACTAAGGTCACATCCCTGATCCAATGTAAAGGGAGTTTCCCTGGGGTATGGCGTGCACCATTTTTGCCTTACAAGAGATAAAAGGAAAGGGAAGCAAGGAGAGAGTGGGGACCTCATACCACCAAGAAAGAGGCACCACGGAGTAGAGCACATTCTTGGGACCCGTGGTTCCTGCAAGGAAAAGCTCCTAGTACAGGGAAATATTGAGGAGAAGGGCCTTCCTCCAGAGCCTACAGAGAGAGAAATCCTTCCCCTGGAACTGATGCCCTGGATTTGGACTTCTATTGTACTAGACTCTGAGAAAATAAGTTTCTCTTTGTCAAAACCATCCACTTGTGGTATTTCTGTTATAGCAGTGCTGGATGACTAAGACACTATCTGTTTATCTGTCTATCTATCTATCTACCTACCTACCTACCATCAATCATCTTCCCTATCTCTCTCTATTACGTTTTCTTTGCCTCTTCAATTTATCTATCTTGCATATCAAATGGTCCCTGCTACCCACACACATGATCACAGCTACCCTGTGTTGAAGCGAATTGGTCTTGTTTCTCATTGCAAGAATCTTGTTCTTAAATTTCCTATACATGGTGGAGGGTCGATCCCCTGATTTCTCATACTATTTCCATATAAGAAACACCCTTGTTGTTTGGAGACTCTGTGGTGAATCAACTACGATCTAGCATTTTTTGCCATGTCTACATGACAGGCAACATCTTATTTGAGACAGAGTCTAATATAAAAAAAGAAAACAATTTTTTTTTTTTTATTTGAGACAGAGTCTATTTCTATTCATTTCTATTCATCTATGTTCTTCAAGTTTGAACCTTACGGAAGCTAAATCATGTTAAAGCAAAGTGGCTAGAACCTATTATCCCAATACACTTCAGAAATCCCTTCACTGATTTATGATTTACTGTTATGTTATGTTATCAGGATTTATGGAAGATCAATACAAAAATCACCTATTTGAAGTATATTCTGTGTCTTTACAAAACTTAGCTTGAAAAAGTTGGCCACTATTACAAAAGGAGCCATACAATAGATTCTTTCTTAACTTTAGCTTCAGAAATTTTCATCTCTGTCAATATGAAATTATTTTTGCATTTCTTTTGTCAGAAAATGACTATAAAAGTCAATATGTCTTTGTTTTTAATTTTAGCAGCTAAGAATCTTAAAAACAAATTGTTTAGTTGTGATATAGTAGTTAACACTTAATTAGTGTTTACTATATTCCAGGCCCAGTTCTAATCATCTTATGTATGTTGACCCTTGTAATCCTCACAATAGACCTACGAATTGGAACAATTATTATCTCCATTTTATAGATGAGGAAACTGAGAGAAATAGAGATGAAGAATAATCTGTGTTTAACAAGCCCTCCTAGTAATTCTGATACCCACTAAAATGCAAGAGTTGCTGGTGAAGAAGAAAGAAGGAAATAATTTTGGTGATAGAGAACTGTGCATTCAAATTCCACATTCACTGCTTTGTAGCTGTATGGCTTTTCACGTATTCATTAACTTTTCTGGGCTGATTCCCTAATAACCGAAACAAGGATAATAAATCTGCAGGGATTTTGTGAAGACTGGCTATCAGTTCCACCTTTTGTCATTATTCTTACTTAACATTACATTTTGGCATTGATCCTTTGTTAAGATGATATGGTATTAAATAAATAAAATAAAAATCTCAGTATCAGTATATCATACTGCAATAAATAACAGTATCTTCACATTTTGCGAAGTTGTTTTGTACATACACGTCTACCTACACACATATTTATGTATACACACATATATATAATATTTATAGCACACTCTGCCTTATTTCCATTTTATTAAATCAGATATCATCATCAATAACAGAACCACAAATATATATGTGTGTGTGTGTTTACACATGCATACATACATATACACGAAATGAAATCTTAAGAAGCAGACATTTTCATACACATGTTTTACATTTCTCTTACATAACCCTTACAGTAGTGGTTAAAAGTAGAATAATTTTATATTAGAAAAGCTTATACTTTCTATTAGCATTTCTTAATATTGAATGATGAAGTTAGAAAACAGTACATCAGCAATGCATTTCATCCATTTACAGTCGTCAATGAAAATTGATAATCTGCCCCATCTTAACCCAGGAGGTACTATGAAAATGAAATTTTATGTATGAATAGATGAATTGGAGAATTTTATATCTCTTGCTCTCGGTAAGCTTAGGACATATTGGTTG